>NC_074702.1:35093026-35195526 GCF_029448725.1 Salvelinus fontinalis | reverse complement strand
AAGGAAGCATGTGGGGGTCAACCTGGGCAGAACTCAGAAAGCTTTACCTGTCCAAGGCCGTAATGAACCAATGCAAAGATATACGAGAAACACTTTGGAGAAGAATTTAAGTAGGACATAACAGCCTCATAATGGATTTACTGTGGCATTCACCACCATTCATTAACAATCAGCGATAACATCCACAGCCGCCTTCCATAATGCTCTGCTTTGAGATGTGTAGTCCTACAGTATATTCCATCATGCTGATAGTCTGTGACTTATACACGACTGACATGACTGAGGCCAGGATTCAATCCAGACGACGGGAGAACCGCATTGTAGCACGGTTGTATTGCCTTTAAATGGTGAATGGCCGAAAAGGAGCAACAGGATGGAATCCTGGGGAAGGAAGTGATCAGGTTGGCATGTGATATAGTCTGTGTTTAAGTCTCAGAGATATGACACCAGTCATACTAACCTATGGTTGGGGCACATGCCCTTGTCTCCAGGCCATAAGTCCTTCACTCCAATAATTGTTCTTCCTCTCCCTGGCCCATATTCACAAAGATTCTCAGAGTATTGCCTATCTAGGATCAGTTTTGCATTTTAGATCATATTGATTAGATTTATATGGATAGGGGGAGCCTGATCCTAGATCAGCACTCACCACTACTTTGAGACGCTCTGTGAATTACGGGCCCCGAGCTCAAACCACCACTTCAACTTAAACAGAGTATTGTCATAGTTTGTGTGACAATGGTGTTAGCATGGAGTGCTAACTGCTTAGCGTTACATTAGCGTTTGTTGTAGTCTGACTCGCTGTCTGGTTGCAGCTCAGCAGCTCAGCTCCTAGGCGTTTGGAGAAGCGGATGGCTGTATGATTGATTGTTTGATGACAGTGTTGGGGCTTGCATCTCTATCCCTTTCGTCGGCGTCTCTGAAGAGCCGTGACATTAGATGTTTGATGTTGGTGTGTCGATCTGATGTGCAAACACAAACCAGAGACCAGGCAGCTTTTTTAACACAGCGCTTGGTGTTTCTTTCTGCTGTTTTGAGAATGTAGTCAAGTCTTCCCTTCCGTTCTTTGAAAGTTTGTTTTTAAATCTGATATTTGCCCAAATTGAAGTGTTTAAAAAAAGGATTGTCATTTGGGGTGAATTACTTTTTTGGAATAAATGTTTTCCATTGGAAAACCTGTTGGTTTTCAATCAGATGTTGGTGTTTGATGTTGTGACGCAGTCTGTATGTTTGTGTGTGTGTGTGTGTATGGTTGTATGTGATACAGAGGGGACGAGGTAGAACAGATTCTGGTCAATATGAGCTCTAATAAACCAGGAGTTCATTTCCACCCTGCTCTCCCCCTGGCCAGGGGCCACTCCATATACAAGTCAAATCGGCTTTTTGCCTCCCAAAGCTCTGTGATTTATGACCCACTTCCATTGACCAGACCAGCTACTTTTCGTTTTTGTTAAATCATGCTGGCCTCTAAATGAAACTATTGATTTACAGTCAACTTACTGAGGATTTAATTTGTATTTGGAAAATTAAAGCAGGTAAAGCGTTATAATTTCACACTACAATGGAAATAGCAGTATAATCCCCCACCAGCCCGACATCGCTGAAACATCACACTGCTACTCTGCCTCCCCCTCTCTCCTCTCTTGTTCTCTTTGTGTAGCCATTAAGGAATTTTGGATTGGGAGACGAGGGATTTATGGGCCTGGGAGTCATAGTTGGACTGTCCCAGAGTTATTGGCCTCTGTCCAGATCTGTGGAGAGCTGTGGCGCATGAGCATTGGACCGTCGCCGCTCACCCTTAGTCCCTCTTTGACCTTGACTTGCACTGCCGACTCCACCGCCCCCCCCTCCTCGTCCCCGGGAATCTTCCCTGGAATCCCCACCTCTTCCCTGGGATGAGATGGACAGCGTGGCAGCCTCACCTCCCCTCATCCTGGCCCCGCTGAACACTCTCTTCACCAAGCCCTTCATTAACTCCCCACCCCCACCCCTCTCAACCCTCCTCTCACTGGCATTGAAAAGACACTGTCTTTAAACCTGTCCTCATCCAGCGCCCTAGCGTTGAGGTTTCAATAGGGGCTGTGCGGGGGCGGGAGGGTGGATCGTTCTCTCGCCCCCTCGCTGGCGGCTTATATTATATTTAGTGATAATAATCACAGCTATCTGTGGCCCGGCTCCCCCCTCTCCTCTCCCTTTTTTTGTTTGAGTCTCCCACTCGCAGGCTGGTAGGATGGGAGCGCTGTCTCCGTCGCCTCCTCACCTCAGCAGGGCTGTGTGGTGTCGCTCACAGGCCCATAAAGGAGAGGGAGGAGCGGAAGGACGTGAAGCTCTAGGGTGTCATTAACTCCTTTCTCCTGCCCAGGAGGAAACAGCGGGTTGACTAGCGTGAGCCTGATCCCCCCTCCTCACCCTTTCTCACCCCTCACACAAGCCCCCTCGCGACCCCCACCCCCAAGCCCCTCCATAAGTGTTTATTAACATGTCGTTGACTTCCCCAGGGTCTTTAAGCTAAAGCTGCTAATGCTACCCCCTCCCACCATCCTCACGCACACAGTTGACGCTTGTGCTGTTATCGGGATAGACCTGCAGAATGTCGGACTCTTCACCTTTCCCCCGCTTCTTCTCTTTCTTTTTGCTTTCTTTTGTTCAGTGGTGATAGCACAGCTGACACCATAGATGTACAACAACACATTTAAATGGCGAACTTAAAGGCAAATGTCACTGTGCACTATTTAAAAGACCTGTCTCGCTTGCCCTTTTTGAATAATGTATCTAAAAAGAGGTTCACCAAAGATTTCTGTGAGGAAAACATTTCTAAAATAAACAGCTTTTTTTTTGTGTAACATCAAACGCTGCAGCAGTCTCATCCCAAACATGGAACGGAGGGTTCCGGTCAGCGCCTTGAGAAGCGGGGGGGGGGAGGTTTTCTGAGAAATTCTGTAGTGCAGTGGGGACAAGAGGTAGCTGGCGGCGAGGGAAGGGTGGATGGATTCTGGATGGTCCGGGACAATTCAGTTCTTGACTGTGTGTAGATCCCCGAGGGAGGGGCGGAAAGGGTTGGGGAGTGGGGGGCCCATGAAGCCCCGTGTCTTTCTCCTCCCATAAACATCATGAGGGGTGATGGCTTTAAAAAGCACTGAATGACGTCTGTGAATGGAGGAACGCTAGTGATTAATCACCACGGTGATTCTCATGGAAATCAACCCTGCCGAGAGAGAGAGAGAGAAGGGAGGGAGAGAGAGAGGGGAGAGAGAGGGGGGGGGAGGGGTTCACAACCGTGTGAAACCATGTCGGGCAAATACTGGGGAGCCTGATTGCTCACAAGGGGATTTATATGTTATTAAAAAAAAGAGGTTCTGTAACCACAATGGGCTCCTCCCTTGCAGATGCATTACAGTTGCGGTGTTTTTTTTTAATCTATAGCTTATAGATTAGAGGGACGATTCTGCTCGTTCCGCATATTAATGTCACACTCGGAGAGTGAGCAAATGACGTGGTTTGGCTCAGTTACTAATCGTATGCCATTCAATGAGCCAACACTATAGAATTAGAAAAGCAGAGAAAATGAGTCACAGGCTCATATACTAGTACCGTGCTGTGGTCCTCAGTTGGTTATAACGTGGGGAAAGCAACGTGAAGGCTGTGGGTTAAATTTCTGCAGGGATCACATGCTTACACAAAACATTTTGAATGTACTGTATGTGCAAATGTATATTTCGGCGTACTGTAAGTGCCTTTGGATAACTGTATCTGCTAAGGCATATGTTGACTAAATATATATTTAGTATAGGCAGAAATATGGAACACGTGAGACCCTTAACGTCACTTCATGTTCCCATCAGGGGAATTAGCTGATGTGTTGTTGCGGTTAGAGGGGATACAGGCTGCAGGTGGGATGGAGGTGTTGGATGTAATGTCACTGCCTCAGATTTCCCTGTGGGACGGTTCTACCTGCTATGCTGCTGGTTCCGTATTGACTTGAGGATTGTCCTCTAACAGGTCATTCCGATCTCAATGATAAATATTGTTTTTCCACAGACAGAGATGGATCTGTGTGCAGAAATCTTCAAATATATCTCCGGCTGCCATTCCTGAGCAGTGTAGGAATTCATACCGGTACCTCTTCGTGACAATGCCTCCAACAGTTACGGCTGACACGGAGAAATGAACGAAAGTTAAATCGAATTTTGAGTGTTTGTCAGAGGTTGCGTTTATGCAGTTCCACGTTACAGCCTTCCTGAACCAATAAGTCTATGCCAGCATTAAAAGCAAATAGCCAAACAGAAAAATATGGTTGAAGGAAATTTGCCAAAGTGAGAAATTGATTTTCTTCTGGCTCTGGAGAGTACTTCATTCTTGGTCACAGCAGTAGGAGGGTTTGGAGACATGTTTTACTAACGGGAAGTGCAAAGGCACTGATGCAAAACCCTTTTTTTTTTCAACGGTGCCTGGGAAAAATCGACTTCTCCTGTACGTCAATATTTTGTGGGGGTGCGCAGATGACACAATACTTTCCAGTCACACGTCACCTACAGGAGCACCTCATGGCCACCGTTCTGATTTAAAGCTACGGCAGAGCAACATGCTACCCATGTTATTATCAAAGTAGCATGGGCCACAGAGAGAGATTGTTTAGGGGATGTTGGGTTGGCTGGTACTGTGGTACTTTTACCAAAATAATTCTAACCACCGTTGAAGTGGCAACAATACACAGGACCCTAATCCCTAACTATAAACCTAATAATTCTCTGACATGACTAAACATAAACCTACCCTACCCAAACTTAACCTACCAATACTCTTACTCAGAGGATGGTGATGATGCGGGTGATGACGATGATGTGGAGGAGGAGGAGGAGGGAGGTTATGTTAACAATATGACATATGCAACGATGAAGGAGAGGATAACGAAAACGATGGAGGATGGAGGCAAGTGATGCCAATCCTAATGATCAGAATTATTCTGATTAGTATAATGATGTTATCACTTGAGACACGATCATAACGCTCTGAAAACGAATCCGCTTTCACTTCGCGCTGTCACAGTTTCCGTCCACCTCAGCAACAACCTCGGTTTTTATGAGGGAATAAGGAGAGGAAAATGTGAATAAGCGAATTTGGAAAGTCTGACTCCTCGGCTGTACTAATTTAGTGTGTGAGCTAAGTGGCTGCTTTTGATGTGAACGCCATTGTGTTCCTAACTATGCAGCAAACAATCGCTGTTCGGAGGCAAAGAATGACACAATGTGAACAATAGAACAATGAAGGCCTTTTTTCTCGGTTGCTGCCTGGAGGAAAAAGATCCTAACAAAACAAAACGGGGCTGGTATAATTGTTTTCTGAAGCTTTTGATTCAGGGATGTTAAATATGGCTGAAAAACAGACGTGACAAGATGCTAGAACATACAAAAGAATGGTCTGTGTGCCTGTGAAAAGCATAAGGTCTGAAAACAGGCTTCTTCATCCTCAAACAGAGGAGGAATGAATCTGAGTTCACATACATAAGCACAAACATATACATGCATCAATGCACGCATACACACACACACACACATACGCGCACACACACACACACACACACACACACACACACACACACACACACACACACACACACACACACACACACACACACACACACACACACACACACACACACACACACACACACAGGGTACCACACATTTCAGACATTCCTGGGTGATGCCATGTGTGTTAGTGTGTATGTTGACAGGGATCAGTGATGTGTGGGAAACCTTTCAGCCCTTCTCCCCATCCACAGCCATGCCATTGACAGTGTGAGACCTGCCACTGTGCTCCCTAGCCACTATCTATCACTGGGAGCATGCAAAAGTCAATGCTACAGTGGACACACACACATGCGCAAACACACACACACACACACACACACACACACAAGTATGCACAGACACGCACACACTCACACACGTGTGCGTAAACATACACACACTAACACACACAAACACAGCCATAGAAAGCAGACACACCTTATGCAATTAAACAAGCAAATAGTTATTTATGTAGACGATGTGATGTTAATACAAACCAGTGAGCACACCTTAAACTTCAGAAAGCAATCATACACCTTGACTTATTTCACATTTTGTTGGGAATTCAAAATTGATTAAATATACTCCAGTGTATATTTGGCCTTGTGTTTTAGGATATTGTTCTTCTGAAAGTTGAATTTGTCTCCCGGTGTCTGATGGAAAGAAGACTGAACCAGGTTTTCCTCTACGATGTTGCTCCATTTCCGATTTTAACCCTATTCCGTACATTTTTTATCCTGAAAAACTCCCCAGGCTTTTATCTGTAAATGAACCTATGATATCAAGCCACAACCGGCCATGATTACAGACACCTGTGTGTCCTTTGAAACTATATAAACTAGTGACCCGCAGTGTTTGTCATTATATCCCGATGAAGACTGCTTGTCTGTCGAAACGTTGGTTCTTAAATTATTGTTGTTGTTTCCTTGTCAATTCAGTGGAATTACGTTGAATTGACATCCGTGCCTAGTGGGAAGGCCTGGTATCCACCTACTAGCATGTCTCTCTCTCTCTCAGATGATCCTACAATCGCTCTCTCAGCCAATCATAAACAGAGAGCACTCTAGGGTGTTGTTACAAATACACATAATATACATCACACGCACACACGCACACACGCACACACACACACACACACACACACACACACACACACACACACACACACACACACACACACACACACACACACACACACACACACACACACACACACACACACACACACACACACACACACACACACACACACACACACACACACACACACACACATCGCTTTCAAACACCATTGCAAAACTATCCTTTAGTTGCTCTTGTCATGTCTATTTGTGATATATAGTACAATACAACACAGTATCTGAGACACACACCCTGACATCCTATACAATAACAGCACACAAAGGAATTGACACCCTGTACTTTTCCATTAGGGTCTTTCTCTAAATGGCCCCACTACCCATTTCAACCCCTGTAACACATACAGCTGATAATAGCAGACATGAATCTGTGTCTCTCTGCACTAAACAGATGCTGGCTGTCCATAAATCACATCACCTCCATTTTGTTTGAGAACAAAAAGCAATGTGTTTGAGCAGGCCTGGTAGGAATCCCATTGCCTCGCGTTGTGTTTTGTCCCTCTTCTCTTTCCTCTTCTCTCTTTCCTCTCTTCTCTCTGTCACGCTCCCGCTACTCCAGACGTAGTACAATAGGGGCAGCGAGGTGATGAATATTTGTGTCCGGCCTGGCGTTAAGATTTCATTAATCACGCAAAAGACTACTGAGAAGCAGCGTACCTGGTCCTAGACAGCAGGCCTTGCACCATGCTCTCGGTATACATAAGCCTTACAGACCATTTGCAGACCAACCATCTTCTGTTTTGTTGTCGTTGTCTTCTCCTCTCTTTCTCTCTCTCTCTCACCCCCTTTCTATCTGTCCTTATCTGTCGTGGCATGATGGAGTGACAGAAGAAAAGAGACAGAAAGGAGGGGATGATAAGGAGGTAAAATGTGCAACATTTACTCAAAAAGGGAAGGAAGGAAGGAAGGAGGGAGGGAGGGAGGGAGGGAGGGAGGGAGGGAGGGAGGGAGGGAGAGAGGGAAGGAGTGAAAACAAACGGGTGGGGTACAAGGACACCTGTGCCGCCAGGGCCTCGTTCACAAACCACTCAGCCTTGATAGGATTCACCAGGTGCCAAGGATACACACCAGTCGTTCACTCTCTCCCTCCCTCTGCCTCTCTCTCTCTCTCTCTCCCTTTCTCTGTCTCTCCCGCCCTTACTCTCCCTCGCACTCGCGTTCTGTCTGTCACTCAATTTCGTCTCGCTTTCCCTGTCTGTGTGTACCCTCCCTCCCTCTCTTTCTTCCTGTCTGTAGCCCAGAGCGGTGATGGATAGACATGTGCTGGCGTGCAGAAGAACCTATTTGGACTGGTGTGTCAGCCCATCTTTATCAAACGTTGTACAGGTATATTCTCTTGTTATGCTTCATTACTCTGGAATGGCGTGCCTGAAATGGTTGACTGCTCTGTCTTCTCCTCAGACCCCTCTGCCTCACCACTCCCTCTTTCTCTCTCTCTCTCTCACTGTGCTCCTCCTCGCTTCCCCCTCTTCTCGTTTAGTTGCTGTGGTTCCCTGTGTGTGAGCTACGCTGGTCGAGCTCCAGTGGGACAGGCAGAGCATTGCCTTCTCTCCGCGGTTAGGGGAACATGGCACTGCCTGGGGGACAGATATTGATTCCACTGCCTGGCTAACAATGCTAACAATACCCCGCCCTCCCCTGCCAAACAGCTGCCATGCCACTCTGTCATTGGCTGCTGATCAATGTAGACCCTGCCAATCAGAATTCCTGAGAGGGCCTTGTTCCCTGATAATGACCTCAGGATGACACACACCCGAGAGACGTGTCAGGGCATATTTTAGGACAAAAAGATGTGTCACCTTACAAGACAGATTTCAATGACCATTCAGCTTATGACCGATCAAGTGAGCTAGCTATCTTTTGCTGACCATGTGTCGTTCCAAGATTGTAGAATGTTGCATATATTATTTTGCTCCCAAGATTGAACCGTGGGTCACCTTTTATGCAGTGTGTCTCGGAGAACTACTCCGTGTCTGTCCAGTTTCATTTGACAGTATATCTGGGCTGCACACCTTGACTGCAAAGCCCCAGTGTGTATGTGTGGATGACTGTATCAAGCCAGAGGAAGTGGAGATCAATAGTAAATCCTCTTGAGCTGGTGGATATTCCTCCAGATAGGAGGGGAGTAGAGGGGATGGTCTTAACCAATCAATGGGGAGTACAGACACACATCCCTTGGACTTGATGGACGTTTGGACTGATGTGAGATATGACTCAGGCCGGTGCTATACACCAACTGGAGGAAGTAAGAGTGGGTCATCACATACTGTGGGATTGAGTCATCGTTTTTTCAGCCTCTATTGAAGACATACACCGGAGCTTTGGCGACTAGTAAGTCTTTTTGAAGTCTCCCGCTTTGGGATGGATGTGTCAATGTGTAGTTCATACATGCATAATCTATGCAAAGATTAACCACAAAATCCTTAGTTTGAAGGTGAATGTTTACTGGAAGCTGTGCGGTGCCATTTTCCCTACATTCTCCCTCACGTGGGCCAGCCCTCTAGCAATTTGAGTTCCAGGCAATGAGCTTCCCTACAGGACTCCAATAGGACTGGTTACAAAATCGGATATTATTTTTCTATTGGATTCTTGTATTGGAATTCCATAGGAGTCTAATGCATTTCTTTTTCCATTTTGGTGACCCCCAAATCAAAATGCAGCTGGTTGTCTTCAGCAGGTTGTCCTTTAATGAGTGATGTAACAATATTTCCAGTTTCCACGTGGTTTTTGAGTTGTTCCTAGTCAAAAAAAACAATCCTATTATAGTCCAATAGAAAATCGTGGCAGATTTTGGAACATGTCCTATTGGATTTTATCCTACAGGAGTGTTTTTGGGGGGGATTCTTGTATTGGAATCCTGTAAGATCCTATAGGTTAGAATCCAATAGAATTGGTTCCAAAATCTGATAAGGTTTTTCTATTGGATTCTTGTATTGGAATCTTATCGGATCCTATGATAAGGTTTTTCTATTGGATTCTTGTATTGGAATCTTATCGGATCCTATAGGATACAATTCTATAAGTTACAAACCCCTAGGAGTCCAACATGACTGGTTCCAAAGTCTGATCGGATTTCTCTATTGGTTTCCAATAAAGCTACACAGCTAATTCCCTGTAGGTGGACAGTATGTGTTACTACATGACATAACCTCACGTTTCGACCACATTGAATTGAGGGTGATTACGCCTCCTTTTTACCTCAGATTAGAGATGTCGGCGTAATCGTTTATAGTCTTCACAAGGACACAAAAATCCATTGCTTCAAACAGATCAACAAACAGATCATTGGTTTTGTACTGTTGAGTTTTTTCATACGACCGTCTTCAGCAAATTCTCCTCTAACGAGTGATACGCAAATGATTTGAAGATTCAGTGTCGCCTTCGAATAGTGTTCGTTTAAGCAGTGCGTGCACACCAAACGTTTGTCGCCGCTCTGTGGATGTCAAATGTATATCAATATGAGTGCTTAAGAAGTTAGTGGTGCTTTTAGCTTTCTGCGTTGGCGACCCACTTGAAACAAAATGCAACAGTCCAAAATGTAGCTGGTTCTCTTCTACAAGTTGTCCTCTAACCAGTGATATACATACCATACACGGATTCTGTGTGCTTTTTTTAGTGAGGTTAGTTTGAATACTACGTGTGACCCGACTCCCTCCTCTCGTTCTATTGATTTCAATGTGATCAATATGATTGCTTGTTGACAAATACGCCTTGTGTTCCCTTTTGGTGACCCCCAAATCAAAATGCATCACTCAAACATATAGTTGGTTGTCTTCAGCAGGTTGTGCTTTAATGAGTGATGTAACAATATTTCCAGTCTCCACGTGGTTTTTGAGTTGTGTTAGATTCAACAGCCCATGCAACCTGATTTCCCCCCTAATCAATACGATGACTAATTGAGTTGTTATTGTACATTTTATGTTTAGCTTTTCAATGTATCACAGACTGTTTATTGATTGTTGATTTTGTCAACGGGAAGCAGTAACTGAATAATTTTCAACTTATGTTTTAGGAATATAAATATATATCCTGTACTCCCTGTTCACTCACGACTGCATGGCCAGGCACGACTCCAACACCAACATTACGTTTGATGACAACACAACAGTGGTAGGCCTGATCACCGACAACGATGAGACAGCCTATAGGGAGGAGGTCACAACAATCTCACACTCAACGTGAGCAAGACAAAGGAAATGATCGTGGACTACAGGAAAAGGAGGACCAAACAGCGGGTTAAGAGTTTCACGACACCTTTTCCCCCTCAGGAGACTGAAAAGATTTGGCATGGGTCCCCAGATCCTCAAACAGTTCTACAGCTGCACCATCGAGAGCATCCTGATCGGTTGCATCACCGCCTGGTATGGCAACTGCTTGGTGTCTGACCGTAAGGTGCAACAGAGGGTAATGCGTACGGCCCAATATATGACTGGGGCCAAGCTTCCTGCAATCCAGGACCTATAAACTAGGCAATGTCAGAGGAAGGCCCAAAAAATGGTCAAAGACTCCAGTTACCCAAGTCATAGACTGTTCTCTCTACTATCACATGGCATGCGGTACCAGAGCGCCAAGTCTAGGACCAAAAGGCTCCTTAACAGCTTCTACCCCCAAGCTATAAGACTGCTAAACAATTAATCAAATGGCCACCCGGACTATTTACATAGTCCCGCTGTTTATTATCTGTTCATAGTCACTTTACTCCGACCTACATGTACAAATTACCTCAACTTACCTGTACCCCCGCACATTGACTCGGTTCCGGTACCCCCTCTATATAGCCTCGTTATCGTTATTTAATTTTATTGTGTTGCTTTTTATAACATTTTTTACTTTAGTTATTTGGTAAATATTTTCTTAACTCTATTTCTTGAATTGCATTGTTGGTTAAGTGCTTATAATGAAGCATTTCACGGTAAGGTTGTAGCATTTCACGGGACCTGTTGTATTCGGAGCATGTTGACAAATAGCATTTGATTTGATTTGATTTTGACACGGGTTCAGCTCTTTGCCATTTGTGACAGCTAGCAAGATGCACACACAGCAGAGCAAGAGAGAGCGCAATGACTTGTGCACATACAGTGCATTCGGAAAGGACGTTTCATCCGTTTTAGAATAAGGCTGTAACGTAACAAAATGTGGGAAAAAGTCAAAGGGTCTGAATACTTTCCGAATGCACTGTATGTGACGTAGTAAGCAAGACCTCCCTGGGAGAATCTCAATTTCGTTTCCACGACTCCTTGCGTCCACTCTCCTCGCCTCCTTCTCAAAACTCATTTACGGAGAAGGTCAGAGGGGAGGGACCTCTTCACTTTTTTATCCAATGGGTTTTGTCAAGGAAGCGAGGAGAGAGGATGTGAGGAGTCAGGGAAGCGGAATTGAGATTCTCCCACTTTTACGTTCCCATTCCACTCCATTTGGATCTGTATGCACGGTAACGTCATGGGCAGGGCCTTTTCAAAGGAGCCAGAGTGGCCCTATAATCTATGACAGAAGGGGACACTATGGGATTTAAAGCGAAACTATGGGAAACACAGCAGCCATAACTTTCTGGGTTAATTACGTTTGAAGTAAATGTCAGTGCATCCCAGACGTCTGGGACTCATCCGGCCTCCTCGTAATACCAGCTTTTGTCATTCTATCAAACAAAATCACATTTGGACCAAAATATTTAGAGAACGAGCATGTTGGGGATTCGCTCCATGCTGTGCAGTAAATTAGCAGAGAAATGTAAACCAGGACCTCCTTTATGACATGCGCAGTAAACATGCTGTAAATTGGATTGTCAATGGTTGAATGATTTTCCATGGTTGAGATGCGAACGATGAGTGTAGGGCGTTTAAAGGGAGTGGTTGAGTTGATGGTTGTGGTAGAAGAGTTTCTGAATCGAAGTGAAACAAAAAAGGATGGTCCGTGCGTCTGCGATAATTATGATTACGCTCTGTTTTGCATAATCACCAGGGAGATATAAGAAGCGGAAGAACAAGGCCAGAGCTTTATCATAATGACGCGATCTCCAAGAGAGGTGGTTATCAATATATCTGTTTCACATCCAGATTTCCTTTCCATATTTAGCACATTTAACCTTCTTTGTCTGTTCCTCAAATGAAATTGCCAGCGTGAAGAAGAAGAAAAAAAAAACAGACTCATATCCGCATGAAAAGATGACTTTTTTTCTGGGAACAATAAGCAGTCCTTGAACTCGACATCATTAAAGGGAACGCCGTCATTTCCTTTAATTAGGATGACTGTGTGCAGACACATATTGCGGGTTGTAAGGTGTAGCAGCAGCATCAACAGCAAAAGGAGACTCATTTAAAACCTCCCTAATCTACAAGAGGATAGCTGTAGCATTTAGAGGGTTTAGACTGACTCCCTCTCTCTGAAAATGCCTGTGAGGAGGTTTTGTCACTCAGCTATGAGAACAATATTTTTAGACCATACAAGTGGCAAATAAAAATTTCACACAGAAACTAGCTATTTGGCAGCATAACTCCTGAGACATGTCCTGCTCTATCATACATCCTCTATTTGCCTCAACAAGTCTGAAAATGGCCTTGCTATTTTGTAATGTACATCGGTCTACTGTATGGAGAGAATATATCTATACTCTGCTCTCCTGTGTCCACGGTCCATGGGCAAGGAGTCTGAAAGACTATTGTAGGAAGAACGGACATGGACATAAATATCCTCACAAGGTGCTTTGTAATCAAAAATAACAATGTTATGAAACGCAGTGAAACATAGAGAAAGGGCCGGGAAATATCCATCAGATTAACACATCAGTGGTTTGATTGTAATCTTTTCCGGCCCTGCCGCGGCTCTCTCTGCCACACAGAGAAGCAGCCAAACGTGATTTATCAATGCAAACCTAATGGCATCAATATGAATCTAACTAAAAATCAATATTTCATTACCAAATTGTTAGCGAGAATGAAGAAAAATGGCCACCGTCAGTGCATTCTCCAGGGTAGGAGCATCTGGAGTTCAATGTGACAAGATGAGCGATGCGTGACTCGGGGCTCGAGGAAGGACACCACGAGGACAGGACTCAGTCTGTGCACACTTTGAACTCTCTCTCGCTCTCTTCTTCCTCTCTCTCTCTCTCTCTGCATCTTTCTCCTCCCTCTCTCTCTCTCTCTCTCTCTATATATATATAAATATATATTTTCGTCCTCCTCTCTCTCTCTCTCTGCATCTTTCTCCTCCCTCTCTCTCTCTCTCTCCCTCTCTCTCTCTCTCTCTCTATATATATATATATATATATATATATATTCGTCCTCCTCTCTCTCTCTCTCTGCCCCTTTCTGTTTCTCGCTCTCCCACAGTTTCAGTTATCACATTACTTTCTGACCAATTTCATTGTTTTCAATGTAACTTTCCATCCTTTCCTATCTCGCCCTCCCTCTCTCTCACCATTTCCTCTGTCAATCTGTGTGTGTCAGTTTGGTGTCAGTCTAGGACCACACAGTTTTTCAACTCTCTTCCTCAATTAATGGCAAACTCGAACACGGAGGCACTCAATCTCCCACCACCTATTTCAATTATTTTTTCTCCTTTGAAGACAAGTCTGTAGATTTTATTTAAATCTCTCCCTCTCTCTCTCTCCCAGTAGATATTTCTCCCAAGGCTCATCATGCTTTCTCTTAAGCAGCTCGGCATGGCTTCCTCGGTAATGAGAGAGAGAGAGGGGTTATATCTACCTGGTCTAGATCACACCTCCCACAGACATTCACCTTATTTGTATTCACTGTGTTTTTTTCGTAACAAGTATTCATTAGCAGGAGTTGTGATTGTGGCACTTCTTCAGCTAAGTACTGATGCACTTGCTTGTGCAGCAGCCCCCATTCGCAATTTAGAACAAACTCTTTTCCCGCTTCTCTGCATCAATGAACATTCCAGCTCCTAGCTACCTTTTCCTTTTTTCTCCTCCCGCTCAACCTGGACTCAGAGGTAGACATAAAACATAGTAAATGTAAACCCAGGCAACTTCAATTTGTATGATATGTTATGCTTCAAATGGCATATAATAATTTGTGGATGTCGATCCTCCATTTCGTATGATATGATACAATTCATACAATATGTGACAAATTGCAATTCGTGCAATACGTTACACATTTGCAAACGTATAATATGTTACGAATTCCAATTTGCTGTAGCTAATGTTGGCTAGGTGGCTAACGTTAACGTTAGCTAGGTGGCTAATGTTAGCTAGGCTAGGGGTTAAGGGTTAATGTTAGGGTTGAGGTTAGGGTTTGGAATTAGGTTAAAGGGTTACGATTAGGGTTAGGGAAAGGGTTAGCTAACATGCTAAGTAGGTGCAAAGTAGTTTAAAAGTAGTAAGTAGTTGCTAATTAGCTAATATGCTAAAGTTGTCCGGGATGAGATTCGAACACGCAACCGGAGCGTGTTATACGCCCACCCATCCACCCGACCAACCATCCTACTTTCAGGATGGTCTTATGTAACCTACCAAACTTAACATTTCATACTAATGTTACGTCTAGTCTATGAGACTGGGCTGCTCCGCTGGACATTTGGTCTCCTCAATGTCACTCTCTCATTTATGTCTCCCCTGGGATGCGGTGGTAATTTCTGAGAAGCTAATTTCTCTCGGGCTGAAATGGATAGGTCCACTCCTCCGAATGAAAAGGAGAAGGGGTGATTGTAAAACGTGTCATTACGGTGTCAAAACAGCACACCACGCAATGACTCCGTCCTTTGATGATGTTTCGGGGAGAAGGGATTCATCCTGTAATTTATGACTAGTGAGATAAGCATGTTGAGAAGTGTTTTCGTGTGGCCCGAACCGCAATGAAGGATATCATACATGGGGAGAAGAGAACCGACTAATATGAATGCTAATATCACTTGTGACATCCAACCCTGTGCTGCTCTTGATAAAATGGGACTGTTTCCTTTGCTTGGAGATGAACCTGTGATGTTTTTTTTATCGATGTTTACTTAGTCCCGAGCGTGAGTGTAGGAACAAATGAGGGTGGAGGAGATGTTCTCACACAAACACATTGTACGGGACAAAACGCTACAACCTCTACCCGTGTCAGGTACACCTTTCCCCAGTTCGCACGTACAGAAAACGACAAACAATAGCTAGTCAAGGGTGTGAAAAAAACAGCATTAGTGATTGATAACGTAGTTAGCGGGCAACTGAGTTAAGAAATAACAGTTGCACTTGACAATGCTACTATCACTGGTTGAGCTAGTTAACGTTGACTACGACAGATTGTGTGGTTCCCAACACGAAGCAGATTGCAAAGTGTGTCTCTGTATTCAGCATAAGCAAAGATTGGGTCTTGAAAATGAGGCTAACAAGACATTCGTTTTCTCTTGATGAGTCAATTAGGCCAGGTAATGCATAATACATAGTTCATCCTGTGTTGGATGGAGTGATAGATAATACCTATCATTCATTATTTATTTAATGACATTAACTTGGTTGGAGGTTTAGGAGCCAGGAGTCCACTGTTAAAGAGCATGATGAAAATAGCATTTATCTGGTTGATTCTGTCCAATATGACTGGTACACTGGCCATTAAAAAAACATGAGAGAATTGGTATAAAACTGCACTTTTGAGATGTACTGTACGTCAAAGGACGACTTCCTGCAGATGAACAGGCAATCATATCCAATTCATGTATAGTGAAAATGTCGGGTGCACTTATCTGTGGGTCTACTTGAAAAGGGTGAAATACCTTTGTCATCTGACCAGCACGTACATATCTACTATGTTCTAGTCGCGATTCTTTTTCCCACTTAACACCCTCATCAGGTTGGGTGATCAAACCATAGAAATCTACATAGCTACTCAGTAAAAATATTATGGCCCAAATCTGGCCCACATCCACAAGGTTACTGCTTTCAACTTGGTTCAGTTACAACTTTTGGTACTCTATACAGTGCATTCGGAAAGTATTCAGACCCCTTCACTTTTTCCACATTTTGTTACGTTACAGCCTTACTCTAAAATTGATTAAATTGTTTTTCCCCCCCTCATCAATCTACACACAATACCCCATAATGACAAAGCAAAAACAGGTTTAAAAAACAAACAAACCAAAAAAATATCACATTTACAAAAGTATTCAGACCCTTTACTCAGTACTTTGTTGAAGCACCTTCGAAAGCGATTACAGCCTCGAGTCTATTTGGCTACAAGCTTGGCGCTATTGTATTTGGGGAGTTTCTCCTATTCTTCTCTCCCGGTTCTCTCAAGCTCTGTCAGGTTGGATGGAGAGCGTCGCTGCACGGCTATTTTCAGGTCTCTCCAGAGATATTATACTAAGTCCAGGCTCTGACCAGCCAGCCACTCAAGGACATTCAGAGACTTGTCCCGAAGCCACTCATGTGTTGTCTTGGCTATGGGCTTAGGGTCGTTGTCCTTTTGGAAGGTAAACCTTCGCCTCAGTCTGAGGTCCTGAGCACTCAATGGCAGGTTTTCATCAAGGATCTCTCTGTACTTTGCTCCATTCATCTTTCCCTCGATCCTGACTAGTCTCCCAGTCTCTGCCGCTGAAAAACATCCCCACAGCAGGATGTTGCCACCACCATGCTTCACTGTAGGGATGGTGCCAGGTTTCCTCCAGACGTGATGCTTGGCATTCAGGCCAAAGAGTTCAATCTTGGGTTCATCAGACCAGAGAATCTTGTTTCTCATGGTCTGAGAGTCCTTTAGGTGCTTTTGGCAAACTCCAAGCGGGCTGTCATGTGTCTTTTACTGGGGAGTGGCTTCCATCTGGCCACTCTACCATAAAGGCCTGATTGGTGGAGTGCTACAGAGATGGTTGTCCTTCTGGAAGGTTCTCCCATCTCCACAGAGGAACTCTGTAGCTCTGCCAGAGTGACCATTGGGTTCTTGGTCACCTCCCTGACCAGGGCCCTTCTCCCCATTTCCAGGAAGAGTCTTGGGGGTTCCAAACTTCTTCCATTTAAGAATGATGGAGGCCACTGTGTTCTTGGGGACCTTCAATGCTGCAGAAATGTTTTGGTACCCTTTCCCGAGATCTTTGCCACGACACAATCCTATCTCGGAGCTCTGCGGAAATTCCTTCGACCTCATGGTTTGGTTTTTGCTCTGACATGCACGTTCAACTGTGGGACCTTATATAGACAGGTGTGTGCCTTTCCAAATCATGTCCAATCAATTAAATTTAGCACAGGTGGACTCCAATCAAGTTGTAGAAACATCTCAAGGATGATCAATGGAAACAGGATGCACCTGAGCTCAATTTCGGGACGCATAGCACAGGATCTGAATACTTATGTAAATAAGGTGTTTCTGTTTTTCATTTTTTATACATTTGCACAAATGTCTAAACCTGTTTTCGCTTTCTCATTATGGGGTATTGTGTGTAGATTGATGAGGGAAAAATGTAATTTAATCAATTTGAGTATAAGGCTGTAACGTAACAAAATGTGGGGGGAAAGACTGAATACTTTCTGAATTCACTGTTTCCTACACTGTAACGGGAAACAGTAATTTATAAAGTAATTTTAGGTATTATCAAAGGTAAAAAATATAATACTGCAGCATACTGTAAATTAAGGTTAATTGTAGAAAAACTGCTGTATTTTGAATGGTACTAGAATTCCACCCCACAGAATATAGTACCATTTCTTTGGAGCACCATGAACCTTTTGGATGGTATTGCTGTCTCTGGCTCATGAACATATGTTGAGGCATGCCTTGTAAGGGGCTATATTTGTTGCACTTGTGAGTGAGAATGCTGTACCAGTTGAACTCTTATGTGGTTATAGTGCCCTATGAATTTACAGGGTAATATAGGGGTCAGATTCAGTGGCAGCAAGTCTTAATCCTTAAACAGTTGAGCATTTAACCATATCCTTTTGGTCTGTTTTGCCCTGTAGTTGCTGCCAGTTAGGAAGCCTTTGTTAAGGCCTCTAGAAGTGCAAGTGATATAAAACACCAAATCCATTACTATGCTGTAATGTGAAAAACATTTTACCTAGCAGGCAACCAGCTTGCACCAATCCCTTGTAATTACAGTAAATACTGTGAAATACAAACCCCTCCCCTTAATGATTTTCATTCATTAATTCATCCATTCATCCATTCATTCATTCATTTGTTCCAATTACCATATCATTTACCTTTTTACATTATAATACAGTCAATTTTACGGTATTGTACTGTGTGTCATTACACAGTTCTTGCTTTGGTACTGTATTTAGATTACAGTAGGTGCACTGCAATATGAAATACAGAATTTGACTCGCCACCGAGCTGCCTGGAAGATACTGTCAAATTCATGGCAAACCCTTTACAGTGTACATTCGGATCAGATAGGGCATATGTGTTGCCTTACCAGCACTGAGCCATATGTGCTGAAATAATCCGATCTGGTTCACAGGGACTTGCTTTTTTGGGTAAGTCCTAATTTACAGAAACGGCCAACTGCTTTCTTCTGGAAAATGTGAAGTCCAAGATGGACAAACATGGACGTTGTTGGGGCTGTGTTTCTGGACCTAAGGATGGCTTTTGATACTGTTAACCATGAGATTCTCATCACATAATTGTCCAAGTTTAACTTTTCCCCCGATGCCTTGAGATGGATGAAATCATACCTTGAAGGCAGAACTCAGTGTGTCAATGAGCTGTCGGCCACTCTTAGCTATGATGTGGGCGTGCCCCAAGGGTCAATACTGGGGCCCCTCCTGTTCAGCCTGTACATTAACGATCTGCCTTCTGTCTGTAGTGGGTCTGAAGTTCAAATGTATGCAGATGATACAGTGATATATGTGCATGCATAGAGCAAACAACAAGCTGCACAAGAACTCACTACTGTAATTGTCAAGGTTACAAAGTGGCTCAGTGACTCGTGTTTGCATCTCAATGTGAAAAAAACTGTTTGCATGTTCTTCACAAAGAGGGCAACAGATGCTACTGAGCCAGATGTCTATGTGTCAGGGGAGAAGCTCCAGGTGGTATCTGATTTTAAGTACCTTGGCATCATACTTGATTCCAACCTTTTAAAAAGCATGTGAAAAAGGTAATTCAGATAACCAAATTCAACCTAGCTAATTTCCGATTTATACGAAATTGTTTGACTACAGAGGTAGCAAAACTGTACTTCAAATCTATGATACTCCCCCACTTAACATACTGCTTGACTAGTTGGGCCCAAGCTTGCTGTACAACATTAAAACCTATTCAGTCTGTCTACAAACAGGCTCTCAAAGTGCTTGATAGGAAGGCCAATAGCCATCATCACTGTTACATCCTCAGAAAGCATGAGCTCCTGAGTTGGGATAATCTTGTGCAATACACCGACGCATGTCTTGTATTCAAGATCCTAAATGGCCTGGCTCTCCCTCCACTCAGTATTTTTGTTAAACAGAAAACCCAAACATATGGCAGCAGATCCACAAGGTCTGCCATGAGAGGTGACTGTATAGTTCCCTTAAGGAAAAGCACCTTTAGTAAATCCGCTTTCTCTGTGAGAGCTTCCCAGGTTTGGAATACACTGCCATCAGACACACATAACGGCACCACATATCCCACTTTCACAAAATGCATGAAGATATGGCTAAAGGTCAATCAGATTTGTGAACATAATCCCTAGCTGTGTATTGCCGCGTTCCATGTTGTCTGTAGCTTGTGAGGTGTGGAAACACTTTGTTGCTTTTATGAATTTTGTCTTGCTGCTTTTTGTTCTATGTTGCTCTGTCTGTATGCTACGTCTTGCTTGTCCTATGTTGCTCTGCGTGTGCTCACTGCTCAATGATTGTCTATATTGTAATTGTTTTTAATAACCTGCCCAGGGACTGCGGTTGAAAATTAGCCGGCTGGCTAAAACCGCACTTTTACTGAAAAGTTGATTAATGTGCACTGTCCCTGTAAAAATAAAATCAACTCAACTCAACAGTGGACATTGCTTTCTTATGGATTGGAGTGGGATCTGCATTGATATGGGCTTAACAATGTAGCAGAAATACTTACACATCTATTATGACTGATACCCTACTAAACTGTTGTGAAAATCAATGCAACATGGAAGCAGTGTAACTTCACTGGACACGGGAAAGTCTAATTGAGTCATTCCAATAGCAGCAGTATCCCCAACCCCTCTTCTCATTTTATTTCCCATGTAACCGATTACAGGTTTTAATCAGGCGTACAGCAAGAGACCAATTAATCGTGGAATAAATTAGCGAGCATAGTCAAGACCTGAGCACTCAACAATGGAAATACCGGCTCAGATCTGGGGACTGATGGCGGACGGTGTGACATGGGTAATGTACTGTACGTGGCTGGAGGGTCCTTCAAATCAAATGAAATGTTATTGGTCACATTCACATGTTTAGCAGATGTTATTGCGGGTGTAGCGAAACGCTTGTGTTCCTAGCTCCGGCAGTGCTGTAATATCGAGCCATTCACAACAACACACACACATCTAAAGTGAAAGAAGATCCATACGAAGATCCATACAGAGGCACTGATCGGTGAAAAGTCACCACAATTTGACTTGCTTTAAAATCCTGGCTCTTTTACATGGGTAGGAGGAATCAAACTACCTCCTATGTTAAAGACAGAAATCATGTTCCTTTTCAAGTAATCGTAGACCTATTATATTTTGGTTAAGTTCATCTCATTGTAACAATATTCAAACAAATCCATGTCATTGTTGACATTTCCGAGTTTCAAGACAGAGCTATCAACCACCATATCACCATAAAACGAATTTAAAATCTCACCATTTACCTGCGGTGTCCAACCAGTCAAGCAGTGGTGTGCCTATACACTTTATGGCACGAGGGGGTTGGGGGTCTCAGGTTTTTATCACCAGCACATTCGAAGGGTCTTGGGGGAAAAAAGCGAGGCAGAATTTAGCATAGACTAAGGCAGTATGACTAATGTGGGGAATGGGCTATTTCCATAGTAGAGAGAGGAGAGGCAGACCGCGGTCCCTCCCAAATGTATGGTTGCCTGACGAAGTGATCTGTTGGCTGGCTATCCTCAGGGTGCGCTCTCTCTCTCTCTCTCTCTCTCTCTCTCTCTCTCTCTCTCTCTCTCTCTCTCTCTCTCTCTCTCTCTCTCTCTCTCTCTCTCTCTCTCTCTCTCTCTCTCTCTCTCTCTCTCTCTCTCTCTCTCTCTCTCTCTCTCTCTCTCTCTCTCTCTCTCTCTCTCTCTCTCTCTCTCTCTCTCTCTCACACACACTTCATTTCCATGCTCCATTTTAGATCAAGGCCTTTCTAATATTTCCACATTATCCTAGAAGGCAATCTGAGATTGGAATTTGATACACTTTGAGGGACACAATGCTGTACGCATTTACCCATCCCCACCCCCTATGGAAATAGTTTTTTTGTATTTCAAGACTGTATCATTTGTATTGTGCAGTCACGTCACACTATGTTGATTGATAATTGTTTCTCAATGGTGTCAACCTATGGCAAGCTTATTGAGGGGGTAGTTTAGCTAAATCACATGCATAGATATTTGTATCCTGAAACCTTGAAAGCAGTCACTCCTTGTCCATAGACTCAGGAGTTGGAAACAAAATCAATTTTCTATTGTTTCGTTCCATCATTTTTTGCGTACTGGTCCAGTGTTCCGACCAGTAGAATACTGTTCTGAACCGCTTAAAACCCCAAAAAGGGACGGGTCCTTTCTGTTCCTTTTTAAAACTTCTGATATCTGCTTTTTTAGTTACATTTTGCCTGACATTAATTTACTTCACCTATCAGTGCAATAGAGCAACTTACTATGGAGCGCCAGCCTCCCGGGTGTCGCAGTGGTCTAGGGCACTGCATCGCAGTGCTAGCTGTGCCACCAGAGTCTCTGGGTTCGCGCCCAGGCTCTGTCGCAGCCGGCCGCGACCAGGAGGTCCGTGGGGCGACGCACAATTGGCCTAGCGTCGTCCGGGTTAGGGAGGGTTTGGCTGGTAGGGATATCCTTGTCTCATCGCGCTCCAGCGACTCCTGTGGCAGGCCGGGCGCAGTGCGCGCTAACCAAGGGGGGCGGGTGCACGGTGTTTCCTCCGACACATTGGTGCGGCTGGCTTCCGGGTTGGAGGCGCACTGTGTTAAGAAGCAGTGCGGCTTGGTTGGGTTGTGCTTCGGGGGACGCATGACTTTCGACCTTCGTCTCTCCCGAGCCCGTACGGGAGTTGTAGCGATGAGACAAGTTAGTAATTACTAGCGATTGGATACCACGAAAATTGGGGAGAAAATGGGATAAAATTTATAAAAAAAGAAAAAAAAAGAAAGAAAAAACTTACTATGGAGCGGGCAAGCTATTTACAAACATTGGACAGGCAACTGTAGGGCGCAAGATGCGACTGACATTTTACGGGTGGCGAGAGAGCGAGAGAGCGAGAGAGGGTGGAGGAGTAGGCTTGGTTTGAAGCGCTGGGCATCTTGTTGTTATGACATGCATTATCTGAATTTGGCCCACAGAATTAAAACAGAGGAGCGGCTTCTATGAAGGAACAGTAAATGTTAAATGTTGTAGCTAGCTAGCTAATAAACTTGTATGTGCATAGCGGCACCAGAATTAAAATATAAACACATCTTACCTTTTTGTAGTTAATAAATTCAATACTATAGCATCCTTTACTAGCATTGAAAAAGCTAATCCATTAAAAATCTATCTCCGTAATTTCTGAATCACGCTTGTAATGTCAACAGGACACAGTAGATTATGCTTCAGAGAAGGGGGGGGGGGGGGGGCACACATTGGCAAAGATCTTCAGCTGGTAGGCTGACACTGAAATCAATTTATGAGTGACAGAGTGAGGGCTTTGATTAGGCTCTTTGTTGAGTTTTTTGTGGGACTGGAAAAGTATGCCTTGAATGTAACAGAACATTATTGTCAGTTCACATGCTTTTCAAATAATGGTTTTGTTCTGGAACAGTATAGATCACTTTCGTTCCCGGTTCTGATTCTGTTCCTCTAAATGTTTTGTTATTTTCCGGTTCTCGGTTCTGTTCCCTGAACCGGTTCCGACACCTGAAACAAATATCTAAATATGTAATTTCGCTGAACTTGTAACGGGGTGAGTGACTGGTTGCCGCGAAGTCAGGCGCAGGAGAACAGAGATGGGTGATAACAGGAGAACTTTAATATACACTCTGGCCCAAAGGCACAGTCGAGGCAGCACAAAGCACAACCATGGTAACATGAATGGGAATAATTAAAACAAACAAGCCTAGGTTTGAAACAAACGTAGCACAATCCAGCCTGTAGCGTAACACCCTACACAAAGAACAATTCCACACACAGACATGGGGGAAACAGAGGGTAATATACATTTAGTCTGATGAGGGAATGTGAACCAGGTGTGCGGGAAAACAAGACAAAACAAATGGAAAATGAAAGGATGAGCGGCGATGGCTAGAGGACCGGTGACGTCGACTGCCGAACGCCGCCCGAACAAGGAGAGGGCCCGACTTCGGCGGAAGTCGTGACAGAACTGTTCCTTTAATAGACCAAAAGAAAAATGTAATGATATAGAATTAAACAGATAGAGTGGACAATCCATTGCAAATATTATAAAAAATGAACTAGAACAACAGTAGGTGTTTTGAATACCTCTTTTGAACACCCCTCTCTTACCTCATTCTGCAAGAAGTAATTATTAGCTGCAAAGCCTCTCAGCTTGAAGATTATTGGTGCACATTAAATAGCATGCGCCTTTGTAATTGTACAAGGGGAAAGCAGCAGCATAGAGAGTAAATTAGCAAAGTAGAGCGAGAGACACAGAGAGAGAGAGAGAGAGAACAAGACAGAGAATGAGAACAAGACAGAGAATGAGAAGCCATTGGAAAACAAGAGGAAGGGACAGCAACAATGTTCCTCTCATTGAACCTCCTCCGCTCTTTGGTGCCATTCTGCTGTTGTTATAATTAGATGTGGGTATGGGAGGAAGGGTACAGGTGAGATGGATGAGGAGTGAAATGTACTGTAGGTATGGTAGTGTCCCCTGTGTGTCTGTGACAGCACGCAGACAGTAGCTGCAAGCTAAGGGCAGACTGAGGAGCTTATGCAGATCCTTGTGAGTTTGTCAAGTCACATTGAGAGAGGAGTGTCGGAAGCCATCTCAATCTGACCAAACTGTACCGCTTTCGCACAGCTAGAGGTTGATTTGGAACAGGAAGATGTCCTCGCATGAGCTATCCTTGCAGATTATGACGCAACACTAGAAAAGTCAATACAACACCAGGTAAAAGGCAGAGGAATGGAATGTAGGAACAATCTATCGAATTACATAGAGATCTCTATGGTGTATTATAGGATCTTTATGGTACAATCCACCACTGAAATGTACTTCCTGTACGGTGAGCAGGCTAGGGTTGGCAGACTGTGTGGGGTAGAGGGGTGGGTTGTTGAGAGGCAGTCAGGGGCTATGTGGCGACGGGGCTGTGTTTGGCAGAGAGGAAATGGAAGCACGGGCGAAGCCTCCTTGACCTGCCACGTTGACTATGTGAGTGTAAGGGCGGCCCTGGCTGGGCTTGGGAGCTCTCTCCTTGTCCAGACATGGCAGCTCAATTGGCAGGGGCCTCACCCCAGGGTTGGAGGGCCCCCACTCTACACTGGCACTGGAGTTCATGGGTACATCCTGATTTGCAGAGTGTGCATGCCTGTGTGTGTGTGTGTGTGTGTGTGTGTGTGTGTGTGTGTGTGTGTGTGTGTGTGTGTGTGTGTGTGTGTGTGTGTGTGTGTGTGTGTGTGTGTGTGTGTGTGTGTGTGTGTGTGTGTTTATGTGCTTCTGTGTGTGTTTCACACTTCTGTGTGTGTGTTTGTTTCGTGCTCAAATGACGAACACGGTAGTAATGCCTGTTGACAGATGGAGACCTCCACCACCCCTCCCTAACAGTGAAGAAACATGGAGACGTGTGTTTCGGGAGAGGCTCAACACACTGACCCCACTGCCATATCCCGGAGGCCCTCTCACCCCACTGTCGTATCAGAGGGGCCTCTTGGGTGGCCTCTATCAGTAGAAAGGCCATGAGGGGCTCCTCTCTTCTGCCCTCAAGGGACCCTTCTCTTTTACCTGGCATGTGTGTGACAAAGGGGGCACCGGGAGTCACCAGAAAGCAGAGTGTGGCTGGACAGGACGGAAGAGTGAACAGGCTAGGCTACATGCTCATTTTCCCCAAATTGACATGAAAAACGCTGTTCCTGAGAGCTTCTTTGACCTCGTTTCACTGGAAGCAAGAAATCCCTACATCCAGTAACATGTTTGATGTTTTAATGTGCGCCTGTAACGCCCACCGCGTCACATTAAAAATGAACGACCTTGTCTTTAGAAGAACTACAGCGACGCAATCTTGTGCCGCTGGTTTCCTTCTTCTATTTTCCCAAAGCCCTGTACTTTTCCGTCCGCCTCTCGGTACACACGACGTCCATGACACGTTTATAATTGTCACTCTGAATCAGTCTTTTTCTGCGGAGGCAGAGGAGGGTACAGAATTGGCATTCCTCACCTCTGTGTGCCAGCTAGCTTTCCTCTCCTCTGTCAAGTGAGAGTTTGACAAAAGGAGGAGAGTAGAGCCAAGCGTTCGTCTCCGATCCCACATCCCTCACTTAGCCCTGGTCTCGGATGGGGAGGAGAAGGCGAGATGTGTGTTTTGGATTAGTGTGCCACACAGCACAATAAATCTTTGTTAAACCAATGCAAAGCAGATGGCACGGTGTGTCTCCGCGAGGAGACGGGAGTGAAAGAAAAACACGCCTACTCCAACGTTCTCGTCCTCCGCATGCACACTCACTCACGAAGTGAACATACATTACATGGCGTGCACTGTCGTGTATTGAGTGAAAAGATGGCTGGAATGACGCACCTCACTCATGTAAGGCAGAAGAAAAGCAGGAGAAAAAGTGACAAGAAAATATAGATGGAAAGCCAATTCCATTCCACGCTTATCAGAGAGAGAGAGAGAGAGAGAGAGGGAGAGAGAGAGAGAGAAAGAAAAAATGCCTGTCATGTGTATTTGATGATTTAGTGGCATGCCCGACATTCTTTTGCTCAAGCACTTCAAAAAGAGGACCATGGCAGGACCACTGCAGGACGACTGCAGGAGTACAGCAGGAGTACAGGGAGGTGAAAGGATTATATTCTGCCTCTACCTTTTCATGTCTGGCTGGCCTCTCTCTGTAAGGCCAGCTTTCTCTGGCCCTGACTGTCTTGGGCAGTTATGGATCCTTTTCAAAAGCTTGCGTGTTCTCCACCATGAGGAACGAAAATAGCCCGGGGCCATTCTGCACACAGCACAACATTACCAAGATGGCCGGAGACGATCCCGCGGTGAGACTGATTTGGTCTCCAGGAAGAGACGTGTAGAAATCCACAGTGACCCTCGTGGAGATCAGACAACTCTTTGAGACAGCAGGGGTCTAGCTATTGGATTCAGGGCAAATACGCACAATTCTGTTTCTATTTCTCGATTAGTTCTTTTTTTTGCTCATTATAATATTCAACCTGACATCATGTCCAGTCGGCCTTGCGTAACCCCAGTGAGGAATCATCGGATACACGTTTAAAAATAACAAGAAGAGAGGCCGCATCCGTAATTATGATGATAGGTGACAGTGGTAGCAGACCAGACGTCATTGCAAATGACAGTGGCCTGTGTGTTTATATTTGTAAACAGCAGCAAAATACTGCGGGAAGTAAAAAGTGCCCCTTTAAAGCACAACAACTATTTCCCAGAGACATAAATCTTCCCTGACACTAACTATTTCCATTTACGTCTAATATATTTCCCCCTCATTGACTGTGGCTTGTGATTAATGAACTTAAAATCTCTTATACTCCCGAGAGTTGATTACTCGCAGCATCTCATGAAGCCGAAAATCTGTTATGAAGAGCCTTTACCGGCGATAATATTGACATCAAGATGCACTTCTCTTATCTCCGTACCTCCAAACGTTTCAGTCCCACTGCACTATATTTAGAATCCACGACACAACCGATTGGGAGGCCGAATTGAACCACGCACTTCAGCGCTCTCTCTCTCCTTTCATCTTGGCTGCAAACGGAGCGAAAGCATCACTTAACATTGCAGCTCACCAGACAATTACCTGAGTACCTGTTCGCACTGCAATTACAAGCCCAAGACAAATAATTAGTCTGACAAATGACTGCCGGGCCCGTAGCCCTTGTTGTGGTTGAGCCGTGTAATTTGGAGCCAGAGCAGAGGATGCTGGCACTGTGGCGATAATTAGCGATCGGTGCACTGTAACTTTACACCTGCAGTGTGTAAAGTGGAGTGTGTGTGTGTGTGTTTGTGAGACTGCGCACTTGTTTGTTTGTGCCTGTGTGCGTTCTTGTGAGGATATGCACTGAGTGCACGAAACATTAAGAAAACATCAAGAAAGATATGATCCCTTATTGATGGCACCTGTTAAATCCACTTCGATCAGTGCAGATGAAGGGGAGGAGACACGTTAAAGAAGGATTTCTGAGCCTTGAGACAAATGAAACATAGTTTGTGTGTGTGCCATTCAGAGGGTGAATGGGCAAGACAAAAGATTGAAGTTCCTTTGAACGGGGTATGGTAGTAGGTGCCAGGCGCACCGGTTTGTGTCAAGAACTGCTCAACAACGGGTGTACTGTATCAAGAATGGTCCACCACCCAAAGGACATCCAGCCAACTTGACACAACTGTGGTAAGCATTTGAGTCAACATGGGCCAGCATCCCTGTGGAACGCTTTCAACACCATGTAGAGTCCATGCCCCGATTAATTGAGACCATTATGAGGCGATAAGGGGGTGCAACCCAATATTAGGAAGGTGTTATTAATGTTTTATAAACTCGGTGTACATGTAAATGGAAGTGGGAGTGTATGTGTGTATATGTCTGTGTGCGTGCATGTGTGTGTGTGTGTGTGTGTGTGTGTGTGTGTGTGTGTGTGTGTGTGTGTGTGTGTGTGTGTGTGTGTGTGTGTGTGTGTAGGGGCGGGAGTGTGGGCATGTGTCAGGGTAGGGTGGTCCCCCACAAACACCCTACCTGGTTTCTGGAACTCCAGGGCCAGTGGAAGCCCACCAGGAGCTGGCAACGTATCTGAACTATCCTTCACTCATTTCAGATTGCCAGTGCTGACAGTAGTTTGTCAGGTGGGGCCGTACCTTCAGGTACATCCATCATTAAACAGGTGCCATAACTGGAGAGGAAAGTTGAAATCAGGTAGTATCACTACTGCACGTTGGAGATGAGGCCGGTTAGAACTAGCTTGTACTGAGCTATATTTGCTCTTTTCTCTGACTTACCGTAGCAGAGAAAGGCAGCCTGACATAAAAGAGATAAGCGAGGATTTAGACTAACAGAACAGGTACAGATCAGATACAATATAGTCTAGACCATGGCTATGATAACTAGTATCTTATGAAACATACAGTACCAACAGCATTCCTCCTAAACATTATTTCTTTAATCGTCTTTTATTGACATTCGCATGCACACACTCAAACACAATCAAACACACACACACACACACTGAAACACACACACGGCTCAGCATTCATATTATGTATACACATTAAGACAGTAAACAAACAGTTTCTCCACGTGTTCTGAGGGGTTCCCCTGGGGCCTCTTTAAGAACATTGGCTCTCTGTAGTAAATCAAGCGCAGGTGTTCCTCCTCCACCAGGGAGAACAGAGTTTCTCCAGGAGCAGAGAAGCAGAGAAGAGACCTGGCCTCGCTGTTGGGGATTAAGTGCAGGTGAAGCCTGTGTGTGTGTGTGAGTGTGTGTGTGTGTGTGTGTGTGTGTGTGTGTGTGTGTGTGTGTGTGTGTGTGTGTGTGTGTGTGTGTGTGTGTGTGTGTGTGTGTGTGTGTGTGTGTGTGTGTGTGTGTGTGTGTGTGTGTGTGTGTGTGTGTGTGTGTGTGTGTGTGTGTGTACATAGGCTGTGTCTGACTCCCCACAGTGAGTCACGGAGGGCCTGCGGCCCTTGAACACAGACCACCAACCTCTACCTCAGGGAGCATCACACAGCAACACAGAGCAACACAGAGCAACACACAGCAGCAGCAGCAACAACAGCTGCAGACGACAAGCCCTCCCTGAGACTGTTACACAGATGGGGAACCATGCAAAACAACAATATTCCTTAATTAGGTTACTTTTTTTTATCTCTTAATCTATGGAGAAATGATCTCATTATCTGTGGTGTAAATACAGTGGTTTCATATGTTCTGATTATAATGAGATCATGTTATGCTCTATAATGAGGTAAAATAGCGATGGAGATAATGGCAAAATATGAATTAATGAAATCAAATGGACAGAATTCTGTTCAATGAAGGCTTTTCAGTAATTGACTTATTTACCAATGAGAGGACATGTAAGGGCACACGTTAGTAAACAATAATAATAATTTAGAATAATAATAATACCCTTGGTAAGACTTTATGATAACTTTCATGAATAATCATTAGAAATACTTATAGATGTTAACAAACAATTACATACTTATTTATTAATAGTTTATTTAAGCAATAAGGCACGAGGGGGTGTGGCATATGGCCAATATACCACGGCTAAGGGCTGTTCTAACGTACGACGCAACGCAGAGTGCCTGGATACGGGCCTTAGCCGTGGTATATTGGTCATATACCACAAACCCCCGAGGAGCCTTATTGCTATTATAAACTGGTTACCAACATAATTAGAGCAGTAAAAATGAACGTTTTGTCATACCCGTGGTATACGGTCTGATATACCACAGTTGTCAACCAATCAGCATTCAGGACTCGAACCACGCAGTTTATAATAGCATTTAATGAATTCTTATATATGAAAGTTGTTATAGATAATAGTTTAAATGCATTACAGTTATTATGTTATTGTTTACTCATTAAGATATTATTATAAAGTGTTACCAGACCCTTTTATTGGATATTAGTACCTTGTTATCAGAGCAGTCTATTTCTGTCTCTCAACAGCTATGATCTCACACTTCAAAGTTGTGCAAAATAAACGTTTTGGACTTTTGACAAAATCACACCGGTTTCTCATCAACTCCTTTACTTTTGATTCACACAACAGAAAATAACACACCCACATGTGACAAAGTCCACCCACGTCCATCAAAACTCGCTCCAATCTACCAACTGTATTGTGTAATAGAAGTGAGTCTATTGTGGGCGAGATCGCAGCGATCATTTCACACAAAGTCGAACCACGAGCGAGTTTGGAAGCATATAGAAAACAAAGTCATCCGTGAAATGTCCTTTTACTTGATTTCCCTGCCAGTTACCTCCCTTAACATCTTTATAACACTTATATATGTGACACCACTGTTTGATAAATGCATTGGCGATGTCTACAATATTAAAAACACTGGCCGATTCTGTACACTGTACACACTACAATGTACTGACTTAGGCATCAACAACGGTGACGCCATTGTTTTGCGAAAACTTCCAAATGTGACGCATATAACCTGATACCAGGCTGGACAGCCCTCAAACAACCCACATAGACTAGAGACCTAGTGGTCTTCAGCATGACATTATTGAACGTCTGGCATGATAAAATACAACCCCATACTGTGGCGACCGGTCTCTATCGTAATGGTGCTATCTCGTTGCACACAGCCGGATGAGAAAATGCGGTGGTCAACCATAAAACAACCTCAAATAAACGGTCTGGTCAGCATTCAGGTAGATGTAGAGAGACGAGGTATGTTAGAAATCCAACTCAACCGATTCACTTCCATCACCTTTTCCTAAGCAGGAGTATTTTTATCAACATTTCACACCGTTAGAGACATCTCTGGGTGAGACTCAGGTGACCGGGGTTAAGAAACAAAGGCACTGATAACCCAACCAGAGAGTAGAAGGTAAAAACACACATGAAGAAAGAGAGAGAAAAAGGGAAAAGGTCAAGGTAAAATGGACAACAGATTTAAAATGGTCATCCAATCAGGTATTGCCATCAGCTATTAAGCGTCCTGCAGTGGATATCCACACAAATCCAGGTCAGACGGGGTCTCACAAAAACCGCCTTATCGCACCTGTCCACCTGTCCCACTCACTCGTCCATCTTCCGGCTGGCGTGGCGGGTGATTACATCTTAAGTGTTACTGCCCAACTGACAGCACTGGTGCAAAAGCAACATAAAGTCAGCCATTAAAAAGTGTATTTATTATTTGTGAAACTGAAGACGACAGCAAAGAGGATTGCTACTTCATTGGACCTGTGTGGATATGGGAGCACAAGTGAGTGATGTAGGGGAGGTGAGAGAAGGTTACGGATTCAGGTTGGAACAGATTCCAAAGAGAGATCCTGAATTATATTACAAACGGGATGTCAATATGGTTTGATTGGTCAATCAAAACAAACACTTACACCCTTATGCCTGAGAAATTCTTCGTTGTTCAGTATCGATTTTTGTCTTCAGAATTCAAAGGTAGGTAGGAACAACATACATGTTTTTCACACCATCCGAGTTAATGGATTTTCTTTCGACGTATAATTGTATGGCTTTAGAGGTGTAAAGATACTGTATAACGTACAGATTATTTGTGGTAACATGTATGTTCCCACCCCGCATTTCTTCCCCCCCATTGCGTACAACCACAGCACACTATTCTGGGGCCACACAATGTTGTTCTTCTTTTCTTGCCTCCCTCAAAGTGTCTGTATGGGCTTCGTCTTGCTTAGCGCCGTGGGGGTAAAGGGCGCTGAAGTCAACGGGTGTCGTGCTACTTTAGCCACCCGTCCCTGAGCCCTCTCACGACCCTCTCGCGCTTTACACAACTTATCGACGGAGGAAGTAGTCCCACGTGTTTCTCCAGACAAGTCTCGTCCTCCTCCTCCCCTCTCCTCTACAGTGGAGGGATCCATGGTAGCAGAACAAGGTCAAGCCTACATAATGACCCTAACGAGTCAAGATGCGCTCGATTGGATTACTTCAAACAGTTTGCAGAGCTTCCGTTTTGACAAAAAATATCCCCGAGCAAGAGAGTGATGGTCATTCCGTGGCTGCTTCTGACATGGCAAAAACAATGTGTTGATTTGGATTTCACGTTCAGCCGCTCGCCACGTCCACACGGCTTACTCAGAGAGATATGTCATTCCGGGGGTTAGGCTACTTTCATCCGGGCCATTTTAGATGATGTCAGGGGAAGTGGGAGAAAATGGAGCTGACCTCCCATGCCCTGCGCTGCTACAGCGTGTTAAAGATGCACCGCACCAAATCAGCGCCAATCTGCCACCGATTATTCCCCCAATGTCCACTTCGTTGCGAGGCGTCTTAGAATCCGGGTGCACCGTCCCGTGACACATCACCAGCAGCCCCTTCTCCATCCACCAGCAGCTAACTCTGCTGGATTCCCCCTAATGCAAGGCGATGGGAAGCAATGTGAGTGTTTGGTTCAAAAATAAAACAAGTCTCTTCCACTGTCACTCCTGTCTTCAGGAACAGTTTGGTTAGAATGCAGACCTAATCTGCTTTGTCTTTCCCTCTAATTATCAGCCGTGTAAGAAAACCACGTCTCTTTCTCCTCACATTGGGTCTCTTTTGTCTTTCGGTTTTGCTCCTCTGTTTTTTGTTCTCTCCACTGTCATTTGATTTCACCGGTCTGAAGAAGAACAGCCCTGATTGTCTCGCCTGAGGTAAGATTTCACAGGTATACATATCAAAGTCTATAAATAGATAAGAGCTTTTGAAAGGGGAAAGTGAGAGGTGTGCGTGCGCGTGCGTGCGTGTGCGTGTGCGTGTGCGTGCGTGTGCGTGTGCGTGTGCGTGTGTGTGTGTGTGTGTGTGCGTGCGTGCGTGCAGGTAGAGAGAGGCTTTCCCTCTTGCATACATAGAGAGAAAGCAACCTCCATCAAAACAAAAGGGATTATGGCATTTCAAGGGTGTTGTGTTGTGTCTGACTTATTTATTAACATAGCTCATGGGCCTGTGTTGTACCTGTTCTGAATGTCAATGCCCGGGAAGGAACACGCTGCAGTGAAAGATAAATATGAGGAACAATGAACCTGCATTCAGACTGGAGGTGGAGTTCTACTCCTCTCTCACCACATCAAATAACCCTACAAACTGCTGACGCGGTCGTGCTGGAAATGTGAGGCTGTTGCCAGGTATATCAGAGGTCTCCTGTTGTGCATATACTGTAGTATATAGCGGCACTGTCAGGAAGACTTTGTATGGTACACTGGGGTATTTATCAATGACAATTCCAATCTGGGTCCTATTCACACCAGACGTGATCAGGACATGCAAGTTGAAATATCAAAACGAATTTGGGGACAGGTCAAGAAGCATTAAACATTGATGGCAATTTAGCTATCTAGCTTGCTGTTGCTAGCTAATTTGTTGTTATTTTACCTGAAATGCACAAGGTCCTCTACTCCGACAATGAAGCCACACATAAAATGCTAAACGTTTGTTCCTAGTCAGCTCTCCTCCAGGTTTCTTCTTCTTCGTTGGACTTTATATGGCGGTTGGCACCAACTTTAAAAGGTGCATTACCACAACTGACTGGAGCGTTCATCTTTCAATCACCCACATATGCTCCTGAAAAACCAATGAGGAGATGGGAGAGGCAGGACTTGCAACGCGTTGAGCGTCACAAATAGAACCATGTTCTATTTTAGCGCCTGGCTACGCAGACGCTCGTTGGCGCGCGAGAGCAATGTGGGTGCAATGATTGAATAACATGTATGTGTACATTTATTTTGCAACGCTTGCGCACGTGACGTGTCCGGTCTGGTCAGCATGTAAGAAAAAAACGGAAAATAATTAGCAATGATTAAAGATGGAGATGATTTGCATGAACAAATGATGTCAGAGACAGAGCAGGTGCAGTGTGTACTTTGCCCGTGATGCAGGTGCTGTGATTCAGGAAGAACCTACGCAATCACACTCATGCCTACTCTATCTGTGAGTAGATAACATCAGCATATACAGTCCATACAGTCGTATACAAGGCTAGTGTATATTATAATTATTGTTTCCTGTTTGAAAAAGTCAGCTTAAAAAATTATTCAAATTCTGAGATATACTGTATCACTCATTTTCAACCTGTTTGTTAACCATAGCAACCTTAACTTTAGGTTAACCACCTTTTTTCCCCTCCCGTTTTTCCTGTTATTTTTTTTTGCATTTCCACATTCCTAATTACACTTTCGTTCGTCAATGTTGATTAATAGGTCCTGTGGCACGCCTGCCTCATTTTACTCTCAATTAAGCTGCTTGATGCATGTTCTCATCAGGCAAGATGCATTGGCCTGGTTTACTTGAGGTGCTATTAGTGGACACAGTAATTAGTATGCCATCGCACAGAACTGCCTCCACCTCCTTCCTCCCCTCTCCTCTCCTTCCTCCCCAGCCCTGGCCTCTTTTTAAAGTCTCCAAAATAATGAAGATAACCAAATAAATGAAGGAAGAGAAGGAAGAACGGACGTTAATCATCTTCCATCTTGGATTTTTCTGTTTGAATTATGGCGTGTAAAAAAATCAAGACCTACCCAATGTCTTGACAGTCCTCTATTGTGTGGTGGCGGTACAACCACTCCAGCTCCTCCCCGCGTTTCCTTATCAGCCCCAGATACGCGTCGTTATCGCGTTTCACACTCAAAAAGAGAACAGACAGCCCGATATATTTGCGAGCTAAATGTGGGGCTTTATCAAAATATCAGTCTAAGTTGCCGGCGTTAGCCTCGTTGCTCTTTGAGGAGACACTTTAAATCGGGCTGATTACACGCTTGTTGCTGTCGTTGATACCAGGCTCCAGCATATCATTGGAGCCTTTCTCTCTCTCTCTCTCTCTCTCTCTCTCTCTCTCTCTCTCTCTCTCTCTCTCTCTCTCTCCCTCTCTCTCCGAGGTTTTTCAGAGTGCATCCCCGACATGGACTCCATCCCTCCCTACACATCACAAGGAGTCTCAGAGAAGGGCTCTGGGGCCCAGAGCAAAGACACTCATGCCTCAGACAGAAAGGGAGAAGGGAATAGTGTAATAAAGCAAGAAGAGGCAGAAGACAGAAAGAAAGAAAGAAAGAAAGAAAGAAAGAAAGCCACGAACAGTCTTTGTGCTGCTTGTATGCGAGAGGGAGACGGCGAGAGAGAGAGAGAGAGAGAGAGAGAGAGAGAGAGAGAGAGAGAGAGAGAGAGAGAGAGAGAGAGAGAGAGAGAGAGAGAGAGAGAGAGAGAGAGAGAGAGAGAGAGAGAGAGAGAGAGAGAGAGGCAGCCATGTCTGGTCCACATGTCTGCGTGGAGGACTCCCATGGGCCTCTGCGCAGCGCTTGTAAATGCTAATTGGTCCTGTTAGGGTCAGCAATTAGCCGGCTGCTATTGAGGGATCGTGACAGCTCAGCCTTTCATAGGGCTGTCATTCTTTTAAGGCAGGGAGAGAGAAAGAAAGGATAGACTAGCAACAGCACAGAGCAGAAAAGCCCGATGCTGCACAAGCCAACAGACAACGAAGAGGAGGAAGTGTACTCTACAGTAGGCCTTTCTCCCAGAATGCAATGCACTGCTGAGCGACCCGGGGCGTGTGACAGGAGAAGTGTGTGTGTGCTTGTGCATGTGCGTATGCACGCGCGTGTGTACGTGTGTCCGTGTGTGAGGCAACATGGATCCCAGAGTTCAGCCAAAGCTGAGATGACAGACTAGGCCTAATGGCGCCGTGGCAAATGATGCAACTCTCTCCTGGTAGAAATAGTATGGCTCAACCAGCATTTTGTTTCACACTGAACTCTACGAAATGGTATGAAATATACCAGAAAACTCTCCCTAAGTGGTGTGCACGAAGAAGTGAATTGTTGAATGCGGCTGTGTGTATGTCGTATTAGAGACTGTGTCGGTGTGTTTTCTCGCGCTGTTTGTGTGGTCTGACACACACACCCGTCTCTCTGTCTCCAGGCTATGCGTGTGTGGGCGTGCGTGCAACTCTGTGTGTTTTGTGACACGTTTGTCTGTCTCAAGGCCGTGTGTATGTGTATGTGGGTGGGTGTGTGCGTGTGTGAGCATGCGTGCGTTTGTGTCAGAAGACACACACGTCTGCCTGTCACCAGGCTGTGTGCCTGTATGTGTGTCAGGTGTGAGGACGATGCGCTGCTTAGACATCCGGCACAGGTGCACTGAGCTGTCAGGTGTCAATGACAGGCAACAGCAGCCCCGTCACCATGACTACCTGCACAGATGTTGACGAGGCGCCCTAATTAATGTAACTCCGGGTCATTAGGAGGTTTACCCCACACAACCACAGCTGTCTATTAGCATAAGCCCTTTCTAAGGGGTTTCTATATCATAAGGTTTGGTTAAGTCTATTTGAGGTTAGGTGGTGTTCCACTGAACCATGGGCCCCTGTGTAACCCAGGCTAGCGCTGCATTACTCAACACTTCCAATGCAATATTCATAGAAAAAGAATGAGTAGATTGATATCAGGTGTATTGAACGGCATTTAACGAAACTAATAGCTACAATTCCGAAGGAACTGATATGAACGGATATACCGTACAATGCAACACAATACCCAGGTGAAAGGAATTCGACACAAACCATTTTGTTCCTGAAGCCCATTCTGTCACGACACAGAGAGTTGAGAACGAGAGTGATCCAACACAGTGAGCCCTTATGGTCCTGGTGGTGCAGCGTGGTTGACTAGCCTCTGATAACACGCCCGAGGGAGAGCCACTGTGTTTCCTATTACCCAGGAGGCCATGGTTCTCAACCAGTCCATTCCCTCTACACAGACAGAGGAAAGAAAAAAAGAGGATGAGAACGAGAGTAGTTAAATGAAGCGGGAAAGGATGGAGAAGAAGGCAAAGAGAGGGAAGAGCAGGAAAATGGAAGAGTTGTTGTCGTAGCAACAAGGCCTTCTTTTGGTTGATGTTTTGCTCTTTTAATGAATTAAGAAGGCTGCAGTGTTTGGGCGTGCATACATGTGTGCGTGCGCGTGCGTGTGCACCTCTGGCTGATGTGTGGGGAGTTGTGAGAGGGAGTGACATGAGACACGGTGATAGGTTGGCACAGGGATTATAACTATGTGTCCGTGGAACTAGGGAGCTGTGTCAGTCTACTAACCGCTAGAGTGAAAACAGAGAGAAACTGAAACACTAAGAGAAGGTGATTCGAATAGGAGCAGAATTGCAGTTTAGTTCAGACATATATCTATTTTTCCCCTACGTAAACTGGGAGCAAAGAAAAGCTAGACATGTAGATAGTGGTGCTGAATGACACTGAATGACCCTGAAAGCCGGTGAGGCGAGGCTTCAGATATATGCTGGGTTTATAATTCAAGCATCCATATTAAAACAACAGAAGATTATTGGTTCACATTCAATTACATTTTCATACATTTTCATTTATTTGTCATGTTAAAATCAGGGTTGCGGTCAATAGGAATTGAAGGCAGTCAATTCAGGAAGTGATTTGAATTCAACAATGGAAAAACGTTTGAAATAAATAGCTTCTAATTCTCCGTTTATTGAGAATTCTTAGAAAATATGTGTCATTTTTGAAACGACTGAATTGGAATTTCAGTTCTTGCTGAACTGACTGCCTTCAATTTCAACCCCGGTTCAAATGTAAATGATCAGATATGATACCCAAGAAGACGGAGAGCGCAGGCCGATTTGAATGCATGAATCTACGCTGTCCACTTCCACCATCATTAATTATTACATCTCCCATTGCCCGAAGTCCATTTTTCACATTCAACTTACATTGGAGTTAACCAGAGGCACTCCCTCCATCCTAAGAAAGGCTGCGACTTCACAACAGTTTCATCTTTCACATGGACCAAGGGAAAATGTATCAAGTTGAAAAGCATTTTTTTTTCTTCTCACAGCTCCCTCTGAGAATAAACATCAATAAACATTACTTAATACCCTTACAGCACAACCCTGCAGGGTTTCAATTTAATTTAACTCATGGAGAACGCTTAAAGTAGTACTGTTTTAAACCAAATTACATACTCTGAAACTTTGAGGAGGCAGATATTTTCTCCCCTTGAGAGAGAAAATTAATTAGCCCAACTTAGACTGTTTTACACGGAAAAAAGACCGACGCAAGAGCAGTATTTCTTGTTTAAAGTTCAAGCAGACATGTGACCCATGGTAGGTAGAGACGCAGATTCAGGAAGTGAACGCTATTAAGAAGATGGACGTGCAAGTTAGGTTACAATTACAGAGGAGATGGATAACACAGTTTTGTAGTCTAGACGTCTAACACCTGGCGGACAGATTCAATATTCCCTGCCCTGTTCTCTTCGTGTCTTCGAGATGCCTGCAGACTTTCAACACACTCCGATCATAAACAACACCCTTCGCGTTTCACAACATACTTAAAGATGGAGAACAGTATGATATAGGCCTACTGATGTGAAGACGATGCAAGGGATAATTGTGTTACTTTTGCGACTTACTATGTAAATACAACCCTGTCTCATTTTGGCACAAAATTGCAACATTTAATTCTCTGACTGAGGTGCTTCCAATGAGGTATATAAACCCTGGATTGCTGATGCTCCGTTGAGAGGCTTTGAAGCCACCTGTCCTCCATCGGAATGAATGGAATTCTACAGTACTTCAAGGACAAAATGACATGGCGAAAGTAACATTAGTCATCTAAAAAAAGCTATACGTTAAAACTTCTTCAGGCTGCAGGGTGAATATTGAAAAAACTGGAAAATATGTGCACATTTTCAAACGGCCTCTTAAGAAACTTTTTATTTTACAATATGCATATATTTACTACTGTTGGATAGATAACAGTCTATAGTTTCTAAAAAGGTTTGAATTATTTCTCTAAGTCGAACAGAAATATTTTTACAGCCATTTTCCCAGCCGAATTGAGATTTCCAAAATGCGATGTGTCTCTTTAAGACCTTGTCTATAAAAGGTCATTACACTTAGGACCGTAGAAACACGTCATACGCCTTCATCAGGGTGTAATGCGGAAGTGAGAATTGAAAGGAGTCGAATATCTCGTCCATGGACTGAATACCACACCTTCTTGTGAGACCTGCGCAGTTAAAAAAAAATTCCGGGCGCGAAGCAGAATTTGGTCTCGGCTACTGGAAGAAGGTCGATAAAGGTGAATATGATCTCTGACTTCGATATTATTTGATACATGTCACAAAATCATCCTAAAGTATGTTTTTTCAATATACTTTAATTATATTATTGCAATTTATTCTGGACTTTAGATGTGATGCGACGGAAGAATTTTTTGAAGAAAGACAGATTAGCGCCGCACGGCCATTGGGCTTGCTAACCAAAGAGGGAAATAGTTCCTTCTGGAACCCAACTAAAGACTGTACTGGACATTGGACCCCGTTACAACATTCTGATGGAAGATCAACAAAGATAAGGACCCAATTTGGGATGCTTTTCCATATATCTGTCGAACTGTTCAATGCTAACTGTGCTAACTGTGCTAGGCTAGCGCTTGACTTATGCTAGTGCTGCCTTATGCTAGCTTATGTTGTTAGCTAATATAACGATATATTGTGTTTTCGCTGTAAAACACTTCAAAAATATCGGAAATATTGGCTCTATTCACACGATATCTGTCTTTCATTAGCTATCCACCATATGTTTTTCTGAAATGTTTTATGAGGTGTAATTAGTAGTCGACGTTGGTGTCTGTATTTTCTCTGGCTACTCCCGTCTGGATTCAGGCTGTAGCTATGTGGTAGCATTTATGGTAGCATCAATGTAAAACTGATTTATAGCTAAAATATGCACTTTTTATGAACAAAACATAGATTTATTGTGTAACATGTTATATGACTGTCATCTGAGGTAGTTTTTTCTGGGTTCTTTAGGTTGGTTTTAGTTTATTTCGGTTGGCTTGTGCATGCTACTTGAATCATAATTCATACATCATAATCATATTCATACGTGTCTGTCCACTTTTGTATTTTGGTGGTGAGCTAACATAAATATATGTGGTGTTTTCTCTGTAAAACATTTAAAAAATCGGACATGTTGGCTGGATTGACAAGATGTTTATCTTTCAAATGCTGTATTGGACTTGTTAATGTGTGAAAGTTCAATATTTAAAAAAAATAGATTTTGAATTTCGCGCCCTGCAGCTGTTGTCATTTTCGTTCCGACGTCGGGCTTGCAGCCCAAACAGGTTAAGGAAACATATTTTTTATTCATATTTTTGATGTTTTGCTCACATAATATAATAACAAAGTATGCATTAAGTTGCCTGTAATAGAATACACGTGGCAAAAATGAATGTAGACATTAATAAATGCATTTCTATAGCTTCCAGGTGGGGGGGGAGTGCCAAGATGGCGGCCCGGTGGCTTCAACACAGCGCCCCCTATCAGTCAACTAGAATACTGTAGATATAAACGACTGTTTGCTTCCAGGTGGGCAGGGTAATGGTCGGTGACTAGGATTGGTTTCGCCTTGCCTGCTGGGGGACGCTGAGGGACAAAGTTGGGGGCTGATTCACCACTCTACCACCTCTGATTAGTGGCATTCCATTGATCCTAGAGTAAGACATTCATGTCCCGTTCATTTCCATGTCCGCTGAAATCATATAATAAACTACTGTGAAAATAGACCACTGTTATACAACGTGTCGTCTAATATTTAGCTGAGGACTGGTCTCTAACACAGTCGTTCATTGAAAAACAACATGGTCTCATTAGAACATGTCAAATGAGTGATATTTAACCTGTTAGCTGACATACTAGTTATAGGTCACCAGTAAAGACATATTACTCCAATGTCTAATCAATAAAAGCAAGTCATTGTGTCTTGTGAAACGCAAATAAGCACACATAGTCACATGTAGTTGTAGAAGGCTGCCCTCACATCTCTCTGATGTGATGTTACCTTTCTAAATGGTCAGAGAGCTTTTACAATACTATAAATATGTCACTGGGAGAGAACATCCTGACATTTCATTAATCGTACCTCTCCCGATACTGTTCACCTGTGGGAGGACTGCCACTGAGAGACAAGGAAGTCACAATACATTCCTGGTTGTCAAATCCATCATGGCTGTCATCTGCTATTGCCAGTTGGGGCCTGGTCTTAGCAGTGTGGACATTTTTATGGTTTTGGTCTAGGAAGCCTCAAGTGTCGGTAAGAATCCCCGGTGAGAATCCTAGGGCTGACAGAGAAAATCTGACGTCAACGGAATGGTATGTAAACATCATGGCAGCAGAGCTTTTGACATCAACGGTGTACCTAAGACAAGGTATTATCACTGAACAAAAATATAAACGTAACATGTAATGTGTTGGTCCCATGTTTCGTGAGCTGAAATAAAAGACGCACAAAAAGCTGGTTTCCCTCACATTTTGTGCACAAATTTGTTTACTTACCTGTTAGTGAGCCTTTCTCCTTTGCCAAGATAATCCATCCACCAGACAGGTGTGGCATATCAAGAAGCTGATTAAACAGCATGATCATTACACAGGTGCACCTTGTGCTGGGGGGACAATAAAAGGCCCCTCTAAAATGTGCAGTTTTGTCACACGACACAACCATGTAACCACGCCATCCGGCTTCTTCACTTGCGGGATGGTTTGAGACCCGCCACCCAGACAGCTGATGAAACTGTGAGTTTTCTGTCAGAAACCGTCTCAGGGAAGCTCGTCTGTGTGCTCGTTGTCCTCACCAGGGTCTTGACCTGACTGCAGTTTGTCATCGTAACCGACTTCAGAGGGCATATGCTCACCTTTGATGGCCACTGGCATGCTGGAGAATTGTGCTGTTCACGGCTAAATCTCGGTTTCAATTGTACCAGGCAGATGGTAGACAGCATGCATGGAGTCGAGTGGACGGGCAATTTCCTGATGTCAACATTGTGAACAGAGGGCCCCATGGTGGTGGAGGGGTTAGGCTATGGGCATGCATAAGTTACGGAAAACAAACACAATTGCCTTTTATCGATGGCAATTTGAATGCACAGAGATACAGTGAAGAGATCTTGAGGCCCATTGTCGTGCCCTTCATCCGCCCCCCCCTCACTTCACGTTTCAGCATGATAATGCACGGCCCCATGTCGCAAGGATCTGTACACAATTCCTGAAAGCTGAAAATGTCCCGGCTCTTCCATGGCCTGGATACTCACCAGACATGTCACTCATTGAGCATGTTTGGGATGCTCTGGATCGACATGTACGACAGCGTGTTCCCGTTCCCGCAAATGTCTAGCAACTTTGCACAGCCATTGAAGAGGAGTGGGACAACATTCCACAGGCCACAATCAACAGCATGATCAACTCTATGCGGATGAGATGTGTCGTGCTGCATGAGGCAAATGGTGATCAAACCAGACACTGACTGGTTTTCTGATCCATGCCCCTACCTTTTTCAAAGTATCTGTGACCAACAGATGCATATCTGTATTCCCGGTCATGTGAAATCCATAGATTAGGGCAAAATGTACTTATTTAAATTGACTGATTTTCTTATATGAACTGTAACGTTGTTGGATGTTGCTTTCCTATTTTTGTTCACCGTAAAAACAAACTATGTGACAATGAAACAACAAAACAATATACCACGGTTCACATAAAAAATGGATGACTGAAAGAAATGCAGACAATTTTGGATCGCTGAGGCATCTGATTGGCTTTAGATCTGAGCAGCTGATTGGCGTTTGATTTGCTCAGAGGAGTAACACCTGTCCTTCCCAGATGCCCCGGAGACGTTATGAACGAGCGGCGCTGGCTGCATTCCAAAAGGCCCGCTATGTGATACGCCTCCCACATCCCAGCACAGCCATAAGGACAATGAAAACTAAATACAGTATGGTCACACACACACAAGCATGTACGAGCGCGCACACACCGACATTTGCAGACGGGCGCGTGTAAATACACACACGTACACAAACACATGCGTAAATACACACACGTACACAAACACACATTCACACACATTTGCAAACGCACGCGCACACACACACAAACACGTGCATATATACACACACACACAATAACAAACACACAGGGATAGGAGGAGGGCAGCAATTTCTTTTGTCCCTACTATTGCGGCATATCTGCCAAGACTGGGCCTGCGCACGCACACACACACACACACACACACACACACACACACACACACACACACACACACACACACACACACACACACACACACACACACACACACACACACACACACACACACACACACACACACACACACACAGAGAGAGAGAGCAGGGATGAGAACCAAATCCCTCTGCTCACTCCTCCTTCTTAATTCACCACCCCAGCCACTACACCAGAGATAGATGAGGGGCTGAGGGACAAAAACAACGAATGGGAAGTACAATATATTGTGCTGTACAGTCTGTTCAGAAGATTGATCCTGAGCATAATAGCCCTGATCCTGCTGGTAGTAACCGTGTTTTGTAACTGCTTCAGTTGAGATTCTAGCTACTGCCATTGACTTACTCAGCTTAGCTAATATACAAACTACATGCTCTAGAATTTGCTTCAAAATGGTTAAGCAACGTTATTTTCTAAGTGTACATTTTTTGCCATGACATGATTTTAGTCATGTTATGTGAGCAGCTTGACTGGCAGGCCTGGTGTGTCTAATAGAAAGCTGAAAGGGAAGCGATAATGTCATCCTGGACAGAAACTGCCTCAGAAACAGCACCAAATACAGCACAAAATACACTCCCAAATTCACATACACACACACACACACACACACACACACACACACACACACACACACACACACACACACACACACACACACACACACACACACACACACACACTATTGTCCACAAGTGGAGGCTCCTCAGAGGGGGAAGGGAAAACCATCCTACTCAGTTAATTTAATAAAAATAGTGAAACACTCAAAAAGTTATCCTTTTTAGATAGAAATATACTACATATATATACATATCATAAACACACAGTCTTGCAGTGCAATAAAGGTCTACAGAAGCCTCCACAGCACTCTCTAGGGTAGCACCATGGTGTAGCCGGGGGATAGCTATTTTCCGTCCTCCTCTGGGTTCAATGAGTTCAATAAAAAAAACAAGGAGGCTCATGTTTCTCCACCCCTTTCCATAGACTTACACGGCAAGGATGTCCTCCAACCAATCAGAGCTCTTGCAGTATGAACTGACATGTTGTCCATCCAATCAAAGGATCAGAGAATGAATCTCGTACTGAAAGCATAAACTAGCACTGCGAGAGAGAGAATGACAATAGTTGAACAGTTTTTAACAAAATGAATTTGCTCAAAAATTAAGGTGAAGCAGCGGAGAAAGAGAGATAGCTACTGTATATTTGTCCTTGAAATACCTATCACTTACTTAGATAATGCAGCTAATTTTGCCTACTCAACAACCTGACTCAAACAGAGAGGAATGCTATTTATGTTAGCTAGCTGGATAAGTTCATCTGGTGACATCGCTGTAGGCTGTGTAGCGGTTAGTGGTTATGGTATGAAGGTTTGGCTTGGAGAGGCTTTTGCATCTGGTCACAGACAGCAGTTGTGTTTTGCACTGAAGTCCACAAGCGAAGGGAAAAGGTGAGAGGAGGAGAGAGCATCAATGGGAGTAGGAATTATACAACAAGCAAAGGAATGATGCTGTACAGTATGTGGTTGCTATGAAAGTGAACTGTGCACGTGATCAGGTGTGTATTCATTCCACCAAAGGGAGGGACCTACCTGAATTTGTCCAATAGAAACTCACATTTTAGTTGCAAAACGACTAATGATTACACCCTAGGTCAGCTAGATGCAGGCAAGAGTGTGCAAGGCGGTATTGAATGTGTCACTGTCTGTGACCTTGATTACTGTAATTTGTCTACCGACCTGCGCACCTACGTTATAAACTTTCATTTGTGGGCTAGCAACCTGGTGATGGGTACAGGGAAATTTCAAGTATCATGTAGTAGCCTAAACGTATTGATGTTACATTGAGCAGGGTGAATGAAATATGAATGATAGTCAGGGTTGGGGAGTAACGGATTACATGTAAAACGATAACTGTATCTGTTACAAGCAAAAATATTGTAATCAGATTACAGATACTTTAGAAAAACGAGATGATTACTTTGAGGATTACTTTTAAATTCAGAAAGGATGTTTGCGAAAAAAATCTTCGACACTTCTCTGTTTTCTCAACGACATTCAAATCAGCATTGAAAAAAGGCAGGATTGTAATCCTTGGCGAAGGCTATGATGCCGAAACGTGGCAGAGTTAAACAATCTTAAATACTTACTTGGAATTTGTTTGAACTGTTGGGTATGTGACACTATAGTCCCCCCTCCTCTGTCTGTCTGTCTGTCTGTCTGTCTGTCTGTCTGTCTGTCTGTCTGTCTGTCTGTCTGTCCCTCTGTCTGTCTCTCTCTCTCCCTACGTAGTCTGCAGAACAATCCCACACCAGCTACACATCACAGCTCCTCTCCACCTTTCCGTATCGATCTCCCATCCAATCTAAATGACCCCGTTAACCATGCCCCCCCCCAAAAAAAATCTCACCGCATTGAAACCCCAGTTAGCAGTTCCACTACCCCCCTTCCTCACCCGCCTCCCATTCACCTGAACATGTCCTAGCGTGAAATAACTCACATCACTACAAGAGCAAAGAGGTCATTAAGACGTGACGCCCTCTTGAAACAACGCTTCTCTCCTCTCTCTGTCTTTTTTGTGTTTTTTCATGGTATTTTTTGTTGTTTTTTTCCAGGGTAACGTGTTCTTTCATGTTTTTTTGTAGATATTTTTTCAAGGGTAACATGTTTTTTCATGGTTTTTTCATGGTTTTTTTCCCAGGGTAACGTGTTTTTTCTCCCACCCCTCCTTTCTCCCTCAGAGGAAGTATAGTAAAAACAAGTTAACATCTGTAACATGACACCAGTACAGTAGCATCCCACAGTGTTGTAATGACCTTTCTCAACAACAATTATCGGTAACAAAGAATACCCTGCTAGATATAATAGCTTATTATCTATGCATATAATATACAGCAGAGGAGTTAACTCATTGGAAGTGTTACCCAACTATCTTTTACCTTCAGCATACCTACAGTATGTGCAAAATATCTCAATGTCAGCAGAGGTAAAGAATAATCCTTCTCATATAGATTACGCTGTCGTAGTTCTCACTAATCATTTCTCTCAGTAATGTTTCAGTCTAACCCACATCTGATATGACTGCAGTCTGGTTGGGGTTGTTGCAGTTACGGTACTCTAGCTGGAAGACATCTGAGGTTTTGATCTTTTCAGTACAAAGCCGCAGGTTCAAGCTTCATCGCTAACTCGCCTCCCATTTTCCCCCATCTATTTACCAGGAGTCGTTCTGAAGCGTGTTCTTATTAAACGGCTCCCGTGTTCTTGCGGTGGAATATTTTCACGTTCAAAAACCCAAGGACACGGCCAGGCAGCCCACGGGCGATAGCCGCGGCGTGTTTTTTCCCCCCACCCGTCAACCTTGTTGGGTGCAGTGTAACTTTCATTAAACAACGAGATTTAGTGTACTTGAAAAGACAGATGAAAGAGTTAGAGGCTAATGATCAGGAAATGGAAAAGAAAGATGTACTGCAGCGACTACAATTAGTGAAGCGCGGAATATCAAAGACTTATCAAGAGCAAGTGAAAAGGCTGCCTTGAAGAGGGAGCACAATTAAGGCATCTCCAGCAGCCTGTGTGAAGTGAGAGAGGAGTGAGAGTGAAGGAGGAAGAAAAACATGCCTTGCTGAATAGAGGTCCCTTTTTTACATCTCAGAGTTTAGTAAGCCAGCAGATAATGTTAAATCGCGCTCTCTGATGAGGGTCACCTTCCATGGCAGAGCTTTACCACTGTCCCTCTCTCCTTTCCTCCCTCCCTCACAGTTCTCTCTCTCTCTCTCTCTCTCTCTCTCCCTCTCTCTCTCTCTCTCTCTCTCTCTCGCTCTCTCTCTCTCTCTTTCTCTCTCTCTTTCCCCCTCTCTCTCTCTCTCTCTCCCTATCTTTCCCCCTCTCTCTCTCTCTCTCTCTCCCGCTCTCTCAATTTAATTCACTTCAAAGGGCTTTATTGGCATGGGAAACATGTTAGTGGAATAAATTAAATAAACAATCAGAAATGAACAGTCGCTTGCTCCTTCTCCTCCCCCCCCCCCCCCCCCCCCCCCCCCCCCCTTTTCTACTGTGGGGTGTGTAATCTCCTAACCTCCTCTTTGACAGGCATCTCCTGCACGCTTCATCGCCTTACAAATTTGCGCTGATCGACAACCGCGGGTCACACATGCTCACGAATAGGTCAATTTGGGAGCACTGTATGTCTGTGCCTGTGCATGACGCATGTAAGCGTGCGTGTGTGTCGTCAGCAAGGTTCAGTAAACTAAAACTGAAACTAATCATGAAAAAAAACGATTTAGTCAACTGAAATAAAAGAATTAACAAACCCAATTGAAAAAATACAAATATACTGAAACTATTATCCTTGATTGCAAAACTAACAGAACTATAATGAAAACCTAAACATTGGGTTTCCAAGAATTTGGGGGGTTTACTGAATCTGGAGAGTAAATGCACCCAGTAGATGGCACTGTTTCAAATAGGACTAGCTTGTGCATCACTTTAAATAGCTATCACTAACTAACAGGGGAAAACCATCTAGGAAGCTAACTTCATTCTTCTTACATGCACTACTAAAGCTAAAAAGCATTGGATTGGCGTAAACATGGGCGAGAGAGAGTTTCCTTCCACCATATATTTTGTATCGGAGCTATTCCATTTCAATCCAAGTCACATTAAGATTGAGTTTATAATTCAAACCTAACTTAACCTATGACCTGACACATGACCTACTGCCCCAGTGCCACCCAAGGGGCCAGGGCTCCAGTCTTGAAGCACGGTTTCAACAGCTCCTACAGTTTTGCTTCGGTACTGCAGTGTAACTGACGCCCGGCCCAGGAAGACAATTTTCATACACATAGAGAATCAGATTTGAAAATTGCTACTACTGTAAGACACTTTAGTCATACATTTTGTCCACAAAACATCCATTGAATTATTCAAATAATGTTGCTGAAGAGGATTTTTTCCCCATCACTCACAGCCGAAGATATACATTTTTTTTATTCATCCAATGTGTGCCATGTTTGTGGATGACGCAATGGCGACGTCACTGCTCGCGCTGCTCCCTATGCGCACTGGGTGCTAGTGCGCATAGGGACATGTGACGTTCGTATTAACCGGATGCAACCCGGATGTAGACATCCATGAATCGGCGTTTGCGAACGTGAGTCGGTTTTAGACGCAATCTCCAGTCAAATTTCTGTGGTGCAGACGAATCACCCCTCCCCCAAAAAAGACATATACAACACGAACGGTTCCTAGCCTCCCACGCATGCGTTCTGTCCCTAACACTACAACTGAAACGAAATAATATTAAAACAAAATATAAATATTTTTATACAACTAAAACGAAACAAAAACTAGCAAATCAGGTCTGAAAACGAATTGAATAGAAATAGAAACACAAAACTATAATAACCTTGGTTTTCATTGTGTCCGTTTTTCTGTGTCTGCACACGCATGTTAACCACTGTTCCCCACCATAATGTTTTCAAGGAAATAAAATAAGAAATCAATATGAGTGTAAAAAGGTAACATTCAAAAATGAAAACAATAGGTTTCCAGTATTGATCATAGCCTCAGAGCCTCTCCCTTTGCTTCTTAAGCGTGAAGTGACTATTCAATATGTGAGAGATGCTTCGGGGTCTGTACTCTCTCCAGACAGGCTTTACATAAACTGAATGACAGCGGCCTAGCCAAATCTACCATCTGGCTCATTTTTACACTCTCCCTCTTCTGTCCCTATCTCTCATTTCTCTCCCTCTTGCTTTCTCCTCCGCTCTCACTCTCTTTCTCTCTTTCTCTTCATCTTGTACAAATATGCATCAAAATGCTGTCATTCTGGGGTTGTTTACAAAACAACAGCTCGCTGGTGAAAACAGAGAAAGAAAGCAGTAGAAAGAACGGCGAGCCGTTGGTTGTGTTTGCGGTGCATTCATAACGAGAGCTCTTCGGGTAACAGTGTAGTCTTTAGTGAGAGGACCTGCGTCATTTGTATTAGTAGAATGATATAAAACATGACAAAACAGAGACTCTCTGTAGTCTTGAGACGGGCATATACCCTCCCTGGGACTGCTATGTAGGGCACATGTGGAGCGGTGAGGTTTGAGGGCTAGGGGGCGCTCTAACACACACACACACACGCACACGCACACGCACACACACACACACACACACACAAACACCACAAGCACACACCACAAACACACACACATACACACACGGAGGAGATGAGATGAGAGGGGGTGGTCTCTCCTTTGACTGTGTTGTGTTGTGCCTCGGGCTGCAGCATCACAAGGGATGGGGTTAAAACAAATGCAAATGTCTCTCAGCCAACGAGATAGTGCACATGTCTAGCAGAATGCAGGAACAGATTGGCATATGTCGTTCTTTTTCTGCAAGGGGTTTGAATTGAGTTTTTCGCTGGTTATTTCGGTGGCCTTACAAGCTCGCAAAGTGGAGTGCCAGGAATTAATTACTCACTTTGGGAAAGTTTGTATGAGAATATAAAACAGTTGTATGAGAATATAAAAATGAAAGGTACAAGATGAACCGGTATCTATTTATTTACACTTCCTAGAACAATAGCAGGCCTGCAAATGTATCTCTTGGTTGGAACACAAGGATGGTATGTAAATGTGTGTTAGTATGTGCATGCACATGAACTCAGCAAAAAAAGAAACGTCCTCTCACTGTCAACTGCATTCATTTTCAGCAAACTTAACATGTGTAAATATTTGTATGAACATAACAAGATTCGACAACTGAGACATAAACTGAACAAGTTCCACAGACATGTGACTAACAGAAATGGAATAATGTGTCACTGAACAAAGGGGGGGGGGGGATCAAAATCAAAAGTAACAGTCAGTATCTGGTGGCCACCAGCCGCATTAAGTACTGCAGTGCATCTCCTCCTCATGGACTGCACCAGATTTGCCAGTTCTTGCTGTGAGATGTTACCCCACTCTCCCACCAAGGCACCTGCAAGTTCCCGGACGTTTCTGGGGGGAATGGCCCTAGCCCTCACCCTCCGATCCAACAGGTCCCAGATGTGCTCAATGGGATTGAGATCCGGGCTCTTCGCTGGCCATGGCAGAACACTGACATTCCTGTCTTTCAGGAAATCACGCACAGAACGAGCAGTATGGCTGGTGGCATTGTCATGCTGGAGGGTCATGTCAGGATGAGCCTGCAGGAAGGGTACCACATGAGGGAGGAGGATGTCTTCCCTGTAACGCACAGCGTTGAGATTGCCTGCAATGACAACAAGCTCAGTCCGATGATGCTGTGACACACCGCCCCAGACCATGACGGACTCTCCACCTCCAGATGGATCCCGCTCCAGAGTACAGGCCTCTGTGTAACGCTCATTCCTTCGATGATAAACGCGAATCCGGCCATCACCCCTGGTGAGACAAAACCGCAACTCGTCAGTGAAGAGCACTTTTTGCCAGTACTGTCTGGTCCAGCGACGGTGGGTTTGTGCCCATAGGCGACGTTGTTGCCAGTGATGTCTGGTGAGGACATGCCTTTACAACAGGCCTACAAGCCTTCAGTCCAGCCTCTCTCAGCTTATTGCGGACAGTCAGCACTGATGGAGGGATTGTGCATTCCTGGTATAACTCTGGCAGTTGTTGTTGCCATCCTGTACCTGTCCCGCAGGTGTGATGTTCGGGTGTACCGATCCTGTGCAGGTGTTGTTACACGTGGTCTGCCACTGCGAGGACGATCAGCTGTCCATCCTGTCTCCCTGTAGCGCTGTCTGAGGCGTCTCACAGTACGGACATTGCAATTTATTGCCCTGGCCACATCTGCAGTCCTCATGCCTCCTTGCAGCATGCCTAAGGCACGTTCACGCTGATGAGCAGGGACCCTGGGCATCTTCCTTTTGGTGTTTTTCAGAGTCAGTAGAAAGACCTCTTTAGTGTCCTAAGTTTTCATAACTGTGACCTTAATTGCCTACCGTCTGTAAGCTGTTAGTGTCTTAACGAATGTTCCACAGGTGCATGTTCATGAATTGTTTATGGTTCATTGAACAAGCATGGGGAAATAGTGTTTAAACCCTTTCCAATGAAGATCTGTGAAGTTATTTGGATTTTTACGAATGATCTTTGAAAGACACGATCCTGAAAAAGGGATGTTTCCTTTTTGCTGAGTTTTTATGTGTGCATGTGGATGTGTGTTCTTGTGCATGTGTGTGCATGGTATGGGTAATATGGAAGTGTGTGAGATTGTGTGCATAGTTGTGTGCATGTGCGTGAGGGATCTTCTTTCATCTGTTTGAAATAGATCACCTGATATCCGTGTGAATTGACAGCTGGAACTCTGACCCTCTTCATCCATTTTGGGGCCTAAACAGAGAACGCAAACAGCACATAGCACTGCCTGTCTATGAGGGAAGTGCCTCTCAGTCAGTCAGCAGCCAGCCTGGGAGGGGCATGACAAATACACCAGAGGAGGCTGGTGGGAGGATCTACAGGTGGACGGGCTCATTGTAATGGCTGGATTGGAATCAATGGAACGGTATCAAACACATCATGGAAACCACACTTTTGACTACGATCCATTAATTCCATTCCAGCCATTACAATGAGCCCGTCCTCCTATAGCTCCTCACACCAGCCTCCTCTGAAACACAAAATGTAAAACACAAGGCCGTGTTTGAGCCTCAACTATAACTCAGTCATGGCTGTTGAGCCCTGAAAATGAAACGTATTACTCCAAAGTGGAGCCCAGCCACCCACCTACAGTCACATGTACTTCCCTCCCCGCTCTGTGTCTTTTAATGTCTCATATGTCTCCATTTCACTCTCACTGCATCTCTCTATCTGCTCCCCCTTTTCTCTATGTTCTCTCACTCTGTCACTCTCTTTTCTCTCTCTCCCATCTACCCCATTCTCTCTCTGTCTGTCTGCTCCAACTTCTCTCTCTCTCTCTCTGTTCTATCTCTCCACTCTTCCCTCCCCTCCCCTCCCCTCCCTCCTCTCTCTTGTTACAGGATTATGGGGCACAGGGTTAACAGTCAGTGTGCAGTGGACTATGTGGCAGAGATTAGCTTTAAAAATTCTCCCAACCAGAGTTCATGAAAGGGGGGGGGGGGGGGATTAGACCGACAGCCCTCGCCGGTGAGGGAGCTGCAGTCCTGTGAGCAGAGCCCCCCACCCCCGCTGAATATTGGTACGTTCCTGTGTGTGTGAGTGAAACCCTGCCTGTCAGGTTTTTGGTAGGGTCCGGCCCAGGAGGAACGCTAACTACCCATGCCATGTCATGGCTCCTCCACACCGGCCCGGTAATTAAACTCCCACTGATTTATTGAGTGACACCCCAACCCTGCTCTTTTATGACATCCATACCTCCTTAGGCAACAGTCTCTGCTGTTTTTCCTTGTATTTTCTAATGCTCCCTTTGTATGGTCGGAAAGGTGGGAGTGGGGTTTGGGGAAATAGTCTGTTCCCCTGTTGCGAACACACAAACATATTAGAGAGAATGCAAACACAAATGTATGCGCACACAAGCGCATACATGTAAAGCACACACACACACACACACACACACACACACACACACACACACACACACACACACACACACACACACACACACACACACACACACACACACACACACACACACACTTTCCCTGTGGGTTGTTTGTTCCTTCCCTCGCTGCAGAGTCATAAGATTGAAATGCGCATCTCCTTATTATAAATGAGCGTTATACATCATGAGTTTCTATTCCCATAGACACGCCCAAGCCTAACATAGAACAAGACGCTATAATTAACTCGTCTTTCTGACAGGGTGCATTGTAGACGTCCAACTGACCACTCAAATAGCACTGTGGGATACATTACCTTGTAATGAGAAGACGCTTGACTGACACCTTCCCACTACGAGCCAGATCTTCCATTACGGAGCAGCGATGGACGATGATGTGTGTCAAAGTCAATGCAGCTTCTCGACCATGAGCCACGTGAGGCCTTCAAATCCCAACCGCAAACTAGACACGTTTGTCGAGCAGCCGCTATCACTTTCCAGGCGTAGTCAGGTTGGATTAGCAGGGATAGGGAGATAGAGACTGGATCAGGGGATCTGATTTGTCAGTGGGCCCGCATGGGATACAAGACCTCAGCTCAATGCCAGCTGTCAATCAAAGCTTACAGTAGAGCATAGACATGTATAGTAGGATCAATACAGTCTGTTTCCAATTCAACTTGCTCCATTGAAATGCACAAAATCTTCAACCTTATGTTCCTGCAAATTGTGCCACAAAAGTCAAAAGAAAACCAAAACGAATGCTTATCGATATCTAACATTTTCTCTCGTTCACTCTTTGCTCAAACCACTTTCAACATTAATACAGTGAGTATCTCTAATGAAATGAACGGAATAGTCTTAGCATCGTTTTAATTACTGTCAGAGGAGGGATATATATATATAGAGAGAGAGGGAGAGAAGGAGAGGGAGGGAAAGAGACAGAGAGAGAAGTTTCCAGACTGCAGCAGAAGCAAAGGTGTGTCAGGCTAGTGACAGCTCGACGCATGGAGCTCTCTGCTGGCACCTCTCTCCTGACAGCGCAGCATACTAAATGCCTACTGTATCTCAGGTGTTACAGATGGATAAATCGAAGACAGTGGATCCTTTACCGAGCATTTTGGATGGGAGACATTAATATTTCATCAAAAGTGCGTTTACACACGCAAACAAACAAAGAAAGGAAACGAGCCGGTGAATCCGCCCTGCAGTCTCTCACTCTTCTGCTCGTTGTCTCTACTCTCTCTCTCTCTTCTGCTCTCTTCCTTTCTATCGTTCACTCTCTCTTCTGCTTGTTCTCTCTCTGTCTCTGTCTCTGTCTCTGTCTCTGTCTCTGTCTCTGTCTCTGTCTCTCTCTCGCTCTCTCTCTCTCTTCTGCTCGTTCTCTCTCTCTCTCTTCTGCTCGTTCTCTCTCTCTCTCTCTTCTGCTCGTTCTCTCTCTCTCTCTCTCTTCTGCTCGTTCTCTCTCTCTCTCTCTCTCTCTTCTGCTCGTTCTCTCTCTCTCTCTTCTGCTCGTTCTCTCTCTCTCTCTTCTGCTCGTTCTCTCTCTCTCTCTCTCTCTCTCTCTCTCTCTCTCTCTCTCTCTCTCTCTCTCTCTCTCTCTCTCTCTCTCTCTCTCTCTCTCTCTCTCTCTCTCTCTCTCTCTCTCTCTCTCTCTCTCTCTCTCTCTCTCTCTCTCTCTCTCTCTCTCTCTCTCTCGTTCTCTCTCTCTCGTTCTCTCTCTCTCGTTCTCTCTCTCTCGTTCTCTCTCTCTCTCTCTCCCTTCTGCTCGTTCTCTCTGTCACTCTTCTTCTGCTCGTTCTCTCTGTCACTCTTCTTCTGCTCGTTGTCTCTGTCACTCTTCTGCTCGTTGTCTCTATTCTCTCTCACTCGTGGTCCTGTTCTCTCTCTCTCTCACTTTTTCTCTCGTTCTCTCTCTCTTTCAACATGTCTCTTTCTCTCTGTGTGAATTCTTCCATCTCTTCACTGAGTTAGTAACTATCTCCATGGCGTTGCTCATTCCAGAATGACTGACATTTCTTGTATTGTTGTGCTGTGTAATGCTGACTACAGTATTATAAGTATTTATGAGGGCTCTCAATGCCCGGTATGAATAAAGAGATTACTGAGGTTGGACGACAATGTTGGCTGAAGTGACGTTCTATTTAAAGACTATTAGTTTGGAATCTGAACATGCATATTTTCATGCATGGCTATGCATAAAGTCATATGAACCGACATGGGTGGTACACAAACACATTACTTTCAAAATGTAATCCATTACATTTACTAGTTACCTGCTTAAAATTGTAATCGGTCACTTTTGGATTACCCAACATCAGCAATGTAATCGGATTACTTTCAGTTACTTTTGGATTACTAGCCCCTTAAGAGGCATTAGAAAAATACAAAAATTATCTTTCAAATGCAGTTGGTGTGTCATCATGATGGTCTCTCAATTGTAGTCAGACTCACTCAGGTGGAACAAACTTTTTGTTCAATGCTGACTTCAATGTCATTGAGAAATTAGGAAGGTGTCATAATGTATTTTTCCGCAAACATTCTTTCTAAATGTAAAAGTAATCCAAGAAGTAATCATCTCTTTTTCAAAAGTATCTTTAATCTGATTGCAATATTTTTGCTGGTAACGTAACTTATTACAGTTACAGTTTTTTGGTAAGCAGACTACAATCAGACAACCCTGCACATACATAAAAAAACACACTGGTGAACACACACACACGCACACACACACACACACACACACACACACACACACACACACACACACACACACACACACACACACACACACACACACACACACACACACACACAAAGGAATGTAAACACACGGAGGTAGATCAGCACGTTGTGGTGAGAGATAGGAGCAGCTTGCTGTCGGTGCCACGAGCAGCCATTAAATAAACATGTCAAGTTGTGCACGTCTTTGTAGCTCTAATGATGATCAGCCAGGCCTACTTTCCCCGTGAAGAAGAAGCCAAAGGATCGACACCCAGCACAACTCCCCAGACCTGCTGTCTCGTTGTCTCGTCTTCTTCTCATCCGCAACGTGATCGTCTCCCTCATGTTGTCGAACAGAAAACAAAAAAGACGCCGCGGCGTTGAATCGGAGTTTTGTTTTTGTACGATGACTTTTATTTGAAAAGAACAACAGTCAAACCGCTGCTTTTGTGACTCGTGAACATCGCTGTAACATCGCTGTAATCCCCAGAAGTGTGTTGGTTGTGAGTGGTATGTGTTGACAAAAGAGGGAATAAGAGGATCTCTGTAAATGCTCTGTTTGTGTGTTTACTGCGATACGCGCCCCTAGGTGAGAGGCTTCCGTCTCTACTTTCGTCTCGGCTTTGAAGAGCAGGCCTCAGCCTCGGATTAAAGTTTGTTTGTTTTACGTTTAGCGAGTGAGAGCGGCCTCTTTCTCTCCTCTTCTTCTCCCACTCACCGTATGCAGACTCGCACACACTCTTGAAAGCTCAGACACGCACGCGCACACGCGCGCGCACACACACACACACACACACACACCACACACACACCACACACACCACACACACACCACACACAGAGCCACACACCCCTCAGATCAGAAGTAGTGTGGAGTGCTGAGGCTGCATATGTAAATGCTGAGAGATTGTCAAGTGTCTCGGTGTGCATACATCAGGGTAATCAACCCAGTGCTCGCTCCAGTAGCAAATCCGCAGTACTGGCAGTCACAGGCGTCACTGAATTACTGCCAATGATGGCTTGGAGAGGTAGAGGAGGGGTGTGTATGTGTCGGCACACGTGTACGTTTCTCAGTTGACTGTGCGTGTGCGTGTGCGTGTGCTAAGACAACACCATAAGAAAAGACGAATTAAGACTGTGAAAGTGAGACACAAAATAAAGTAACACTTTCTTGGTAACACTTTACGCGAAGGGTACCGATAAGGACACATTCATAACACAAACATACCAAATTCATTAGCAGTGCATAAACATTTTATGAATCTAGGCCTATGTCTACAGAGGCATAGTGTAAAGTGAATGTAGTATATCTCGATGGGGGTCTGCCCCTCTTTGTGTGCTAGAGAATACCTAGGTCCAGCCTAGTGAGTTCCTGGCACGTTTGATCATCTAAACCACATATGTCAGAGTCAAGGCCCGCGGGCCACATCCGGCCCGCGAGAAGGTTTTTTACGGCCCCTGGGATGATCTTGATTTATTATTAGAACCGGCCCGCAGACCGCAGCAAGCCGGCAGCCCGCAGATCTTTTACACGCACCAATACTACATTTCCCACAATGCAACGGTGACGCACCGAGCAGTAGGCTGCTTCATTTCAATATTTATTGGCACAGCAGTCGTCAGCATCACAGTAAAATTAACTTTCAGATACCCATCAAAAATGGCAAAACGGAAGGTGGACACTGAGAACCGGGGGTTTCAAACAAGGTGGGAGTCGGAGTATATGTTCACGGAGGTAGCTGGAAAACATGTGTGTCTTCTGTGTGGAGAAAGTGTGGCGGTACTGAAAGAGTATAATCTGAGACGACATTATGAAACGAAACACGCGGACAAAAACAAGAATATGGACATGGAACAAAGGCTACAAAAGGCAGAGGAATTAAAACGAGGCCTCAAATCTCGACAGGCTCTGTTCAAAAAAGCCAAATCACAAGGCCAGGCTGCTGTCAAGGCCAGTTTTATTTTGGCAGAAGAGATCGCTAAATCAGCCCGGCCATTTACGGAGGGGGATTTCATCAAAAACTGCATGATTAAAGTTTGTGACGAAGTTTGCCCAGAAAAAAGGCAACTCTTTTTAAATGTGAGTCTGAGCAGAAACACCATTGCCGAGAGAGTAGACCAGTTGTCCATCAATCTAAAAGAGCAGCTTGTGAAAAAGGGAAAAGATTTCATTGCATATTCCTTGGCTGTGGATGAGAGCACCGACATTTCTGACATTGCCCAGTTGTCAATTTTCATCCGCGGAGTGGACTCCAGCCTAAGCGTGACAGAGGAGTTTTTGGCTTTACGTCCTATGCATGGCACAACTACGGGGCATGATTTGTATGAAGAGGTGTCAAGATGTGTAAATGAGATGGAGCTGCCTTGGGAAAAACTCGTGGGTTTGACAACCGACGGAGCACCTGCGATGTGTGGACACAGGAGCGGACTGGTGGCGAAGATACGGGAAAAGATGCAAGAGGAAAACGCGACAGGTGAGCTGACAGCTTATCATTGTATCATACACCAGGAAGCGTTGTGCGGTAAAGCCTTGAAAATGGAGCATGTAATGAGCATCATCACGAGCACAGTTAACTTTATCAGAGCCAAAGGTTTGAATCACCGCCAGTTCAAGGCATTTCTGACGGAGTTAGAAACGGAGCATGGTGATTTGCCTTATCACACAGAGGTGCGATGGCTAAGCCAGGGAAAGGTGCTTCAAAGATGTTTCGAGCTTCGTGAGGAGATTTGTCTGTTCTTGGACAGCAAAGGGAAAGACACAACACAACTCCGAGACGAAATGTTTCTGTGTGAAATGGCTTTTCTGTGTGACATTACGAGTCATCTGAATGCAATGAACTTGCAGCTGCAGGGTCGGGATCATGTCATCTCTGATATGTACAGTACAGTGAAGGCATTTAAAACCAAACTGACTCTGTGGGAGACGCAGATGCGGAAAGAAAATTTGAGCCACTTTCCCAGCTGCCAGACCATGAAAGAGAAGCTCTCTACCAGTGCGTTCCCGAGCGCACAGTTGGCTGATAAAATAGGTATGCTTGCCGCTGACTTTCGACGCCGATTTGCTGACTTTGAAGCACAAAAAAGCAGGTTGGAACTGCTCGGTAACCCATTTGCTGTTGACGTGGAAAGCTCACCACCAAACCTCCAAATGGAGTTGATTGACCTCCAATGCAATGATGCACTGAGGGCAAAATATGCGGCAGTGGGTGCTGCGGAGTTCGCCCGTTTCCTCCCCGACACAATGCCCCAGCTGCGCATCCAGGCTGCTCAAACGTTGTCTATGTTTGGCAGCACATACCTGTGTGAACAACTGTTTTCTTTGATGAACCTGAACAAAACATCACACAGAAGTCGACTTACTGCTGAACACCTCCACTCAATTCTGAGGATTTCCTCAGCTCAGAGCCTTACCCCGAACATTGATGAACTTGTGGAAAAGATGGGACACCACCAAGTATCACCCTCAACCTCAAACAAGTGAACATTACTGTGCAATCACATATTTAGAGTTTTTACTCAGTTCAAGTTTAAAAGTTAAAGTTTAATATTTGTTTTCACTGCATGTTACTTCTCCTTAAACAAAGTGTTGTTTTTGATTAATAGATTTTTGCACTTTATTTTATTGTATTTCAATCCAATTATATTTTAAAAATATTTCAGTTGAGTGGATGATAGAAAATTGCTATTATTGTTTTTTTCTTTGAAGTAAATTTAGCCCACTTTTGCTAAAATAGAAAATATAGGCTACTGATGGTGCCTTGAATACCGGTTTCTTTCATTTAATGTTCATGTTATGGGGATTTTTATATAAAGGAAATTTGTCTTTTGTGTCTGTTGAAAATTAAAGATTACTGACAGAGCCATAAGAAAATATTGCTTTATTTATCTGATCATATTGGAATATATTTGTTAGGTTTTCAGTAGGTTCAATTAGGTTCACTAGACTATATGCGTCATTTAAAAAATGTTCAATGAACATTCGAACAGTCCGGCCCTCGGCTTGTAGCAAAAATTTTTATTTGGCCCTCCGTCCATTTGACTGTGACACCCCTGATTTAAACAGATCCCCCAGCAGGCCTTGCTCCTCTCTTGTCCCCGCGGAGTGGCTGGGACGGCGAGGAATGTTAACATCTCACCCGTCGCATACACAACGTCCTCTGCGGATGACATGGATTTATCTGTCTCTCCGGAGATCTCAGCCATTCCTCTCACTCTCCCTGCTCATCTCTCTCTCTCTCCTTCTCTCTTGCTACATATCTCTCTCTCTCCTTCTCTCTCTCTCTCTCTCTTTATAAGTTTCTCTTTATATATATATACAGTAGCTCTTTCTCTCTCTCCCTCTTTCTCCCTCCCTCCCTTTCGCTCCCTATCTGCACGTGTGGGATTGACACTGTATCAGGATTACCGAACAAGCTGACATGATGTCGTGCTAATTGGCCGGGTCGTGTTTCTTTCCGCCCAGAAACAGCTTCCATGACAATGAGCCAAAACCACGTGGATCCAGCAGGCAAACTATCAAATCTAGTAAACATTATACATATAGACATACGGACAGACATACAGACACATGTACACCTCCCCTTTCTCTTGTTCTGTCATAAGTCTACTTGTGTACTACTCAGTCTGTGTGCAGTGTCATCCAAGGCCTGCAATCAATACGTCTAATTGCTCCTGAAGCCCTCCCTCTGCTTCGCTCTTTGCTGCACCCCTTGGCACCACACCCCTCCTGTCTATACCCGTCCCCCCCAAAAGCCCGACTTTGATGAGATGCCATTGTGCTGGAACATACACGCAACACAAGCACACACAGTTCAATCTGCACTGGGCCCAAAATACACACAATATTGTATTGGCACTTCTTGTCCATTTTGTCACCTTATCCACAGTGTGTACGCGTGTGTGTGCTTGTGTGTGTTTGTGCGTGCCCGCGTGCGTTCGTCGTACCCGAGCGAGTTGGTGCGCGCCCTCATGCGTGTGTTCGAATAGCTTGACTCTGGTCCTGGCTGCCATCGGGAAAGTATTTGCAGCGCGGCAGCTGCAAAAGGGCCTCCCAAAACGCGGCCTGACGAGAAGTGACAGCTCTGTATATCTCTCACTGGCAATGACAGCTGACAGATGGATAGCACTCATACCCCTGCATGAAGGAAAGGCGGAGGGTAGGAGCCAGAGAGGGAAAGAGAGAGGGAAAGAGGGAAAGAGAGAGGGAGAGGGAGAGAGAAAGCCCCCAGGATGATTCGCCAGCTCTTCTTCTCTCTCTGTTCAGAGGGCCAACGTTTGATTGTGCTACTGAGAATAATAAACCCTCCATTACCCAGCTCAGTGCCAAACTCTCCCTCCCTCCCTCCCTCTTTTTTAATTTGCTCTTTCTAAATCCTTATAGCAGCCCCTCTTGAAAGCTCTGTCTCTCTCTTTTTTCTATTCCATGCCCCCTTTCCCCGGGGTCTTTCTTTCCTCATCTCACAGTCTCTCTCTCTGAGTGTTGCACTCCCTGTTTTGTTATCTCTCTCTATATCCCATCCCTCTCTGTTTCTCTCTGTCTATCTGAGGTGTGTGAGACAGGAGGTAAGCGGTTCCTGTCAAAAGCCATACTACTCACTCACTTCTGATCCCAATGGCTCTGTGTTGTAGACATTTGTCTTTGTTGTCCTGTTCTACACCTTAGTCCTCTGTACCAGAAAGATAGTAAAACAGTCCTCTCCTCTCCTCTCACCATGTCACTGGAGCTGATTAGGCTCATTCAGCACTGGTGAAGAGCAGCAGGTCTCTCAGGCTTGGGTCTGAGTGGCTACAGAATCTATTTCTATGGTGCTTCCAGCATCCACGACCTTCACACAGAGACAATGACTGTCTGTCTGTCTATCTATCAGGCCACTGGGAGAGGGGTTGTGTTGTGGTTCTGTTGTGTGACGCACTGAGAGTTTGAGGGTGGGGCTTTCCCCCCTCCCTCTCCCTTTATTTTGGCAATGTGGTGGAAGATTAGGGGTGGCTGAGAAGTGGGCGAGGGGAGGTAGATTAGGTATTTTGAAGGGTTTGTTGCTTCTGGTCATGTCCACTACACTGGAAACATGAAATGGGCTGCTTTGTGCCACACGCTGAGAATCGGGACGAGGTTGTGTGGAGAGCTGGCTTACTCTGTCCCTCTTTCTTTTTCTCTTTCTCTCTCACACATGCATTGATGGACATGCAGACACAGGCACACCCACTCACACAAGCACACACACATTCAGCTCCACTCTGTTTCCTGTCTCCTGAGTGAGGGTTAATCTGTGGATGTGAACCGGTGCCGGCCCCCACAACCCCAAGGGCTTCCAAACAGCCTGTTTCACTGCACCCCAACATGCAGTGACATGGGTTGGCGCAGGATTTGAGGACATTTACAAAATATCCCCTATGTCCCTCAGTTTGGCATTAAGACTGTACAATACTTTGGTTAGCAGGCAACAGTCAGTCTAACCAGACACTTTATCTTGTGTATCTGTTGTGTGCTTTATGCCGTGACTCCTCCCCACCCCCGCCCCGGCAGGCCGCCGGCCAAGATGTAGCTGGCCCCGCCTGCAGACCGCCGGCCAAGATGTAGCTGGCCCCGCCTGCAGACCGCCGGCCAAGATGTAGCTGGCCCCGCCTGCAGACCGCCGGCCAAGATGTAGCTGGCCCCGCCGGCCAAGATGTAGCTGGCCCCGCCTGCAGACCGCCGGCCAAGATGTAGCTGGCCCCGCCTGCAGACCGCCGGCCAAGATGTAGCTGGCCCCGCCTGCAGACCGCCGGCCAAGATGTAGCTGGCCCCGCCTGCAGACCGCCGGCCAAGATGTTGCTGGCCCCGCCTGCAGACCGCCGGCCAAGATGTTGCTGGCCCCGCCGGCCAAGATGTAGCTGGCCCCGCCTGCAGACCGCTGGCCAAGATGTAGCTGGTCATACAGGATCTTCCGCTGCAAGCGCTCCTGAGACATTCTAATGACATGCCCAAGCCAGCGCAGTTGGTGTTGGGGGAACATGGCCTCCATACTCTTACAGTTGGTGTTGGGGGACCATGGCCTCCATACTCTTACAGTTGGTGTTGGGGGAACATGGCCTCCATACTCTTACAGTTGGTGTTGGGTGACCATGGCCTCCGTACTATTACAGTTGGTGTTGGGTGACCATGGCCTCCGTACTCTTACAGTTGGTGTTGGGTGAGCATGGCCTTCGTACTCTTACAGTTGGTGTTGGGTGAGCATGGCCTCCGTACTCTTACAGTTGGTGTTGGGTGACCATGGCCTCCATACTCTTATAGTTGGTGTTGGGTGACCATGGCCTCCGTACTATTACAGTTGGTGTTGGGTGACCATGGCCTCCATACTATTACAGTTGGTGTTGGGTGACCATGGCCTCCGTACTCTTACAGTTGGTGTTGGGTGAGCATGGCCTCCGTACTCTTACAGTTGGTGTTGGGTGACCATGGCCTCCATACTCTTACAGTTGGTGTTGGGTGACCATGGCCTCCGTACTCTTACAGTTGGTGTTGGGGGACCATGGCCTCCATACTCTTACAGTTGGTGTTGGGTGACCATGGCCTCCATACTCTTACAGTTGGTGCTGGGTGACCATGGCCTTCATACTCCCACTTACTGTCGTGGCGACTGTAAGTGACCCAGGCTTCACAGCTGTACAGAAGAGTGGGGATGCAGATGGCTTAATAGACTTGGCTTCAACCCCCGGCACACACGCACACACACAGACACACCAATTGATTAATGGACTGCTGAATGTATATTTGTTTCTCTTGCTTTGTCTGCTCTTTTCAGTATTATGTCTATGTCTGATAAGCTACCCAGGAAAGGGCTGAAAATAGCCCATATTAATATATGTAGCCTTAGAAATAAGGTTCATGAAATCAATAACTTGATAACATCAGATAACATTCATATATTAGCCATTTTTGAGACTCACTTAAATAATTAATTTTATGATACAGCAGTAGCAATACAAGGATCTAACATCTATAGAAGAGACAGGAATGCTTATGGGGGAGGTGTTGCTGTATAGATTTAGAACCATATCCCTGTAATGCTTAGAGAAGATCTTATGTCAAGTGCTATTGAAGTGTTGTGGTTGCAGGTTCACCTGACACATCTAAAGCCTTTTTTTTGGGGTGTTGCTATAGGCTACCAAGTGCTAACAGTCGCCCACTAATTTATATGTGTGAAATGCTTGATAGTGTATGTAACAGAGAGGTCTACTTTCTTGGGGATCTGAATATTGACTGGTTTTCATCAAGCTGTCTGCTCAAGAGGAAGCTTCTCACTGTAACCAGTGCCTGTAATCTGGTTCAGGTTATTAATCAACCTACCAGGGTGTTTACAAACACTACAGGAACAAGATCATCCACATGTATTGATCACATTTTTACTAATACTGTAGAACTTTGTTCTAAAGCTGTATTCGCACCCATTGGATGCAATGATCGCAATATAATCGCAATATTCAGGAAAGCCAAAGTTCCAACAGCTGGGCCCAAAATATTTTGCTGTGACTCTTATGTGGATGATGTTAAAAATATTTGTTGGTCTGATGTGATTAATGAGGAGCATCCAGATGTTGCACTTGATGAATTTATGAAACTGCTTCTTCCAATTATTGATAAACATGCACCTGTTAAGAAACTGACTGTTAGAACTGTTACAACTCCATGGATTGATGAGGAATTGAAAAACTGTATGGTTGAAAGAGATGGGGGAAAAGGAGTGGCTAATTAGTCTGGCTGCACATCTGACTGGCTAACTTACTGCAAACTGAGAAGTGATGTGACTAAACTCAACAAAAAGAAGAAGAAACTGCATTATGAAGCCAAGATCAATGATTTATAGAATGATGGAAAAAAACTTTGGAGTACTTTAAATTAAATTATGGGCAGAAAGACAAATTCAACTCCATCTTTCATCGAATCAGATGGCTTATTCATCACGAAACCATTGATGTTGCCAATTAGTTTCATTATTATTTAATTGGCAAAGTGGGCAAACTTAGGCAGGAAATGCCAACAACGAACAGTGTGCAATTATATTCATGCAAGAAAAAACAAATAATGAAAGAAAAGCATTGCAAGTTTGAATTTTGTAAAGTTAGTGTGGGAGAGGTGGGGAAATTAGTGTTATCGATCAATAATGACAAAACTTCCTGGCATTGACATCTTAGATGGAAAGCTACTGAGGATGGTAGCTGACTCTATAGCCACTCCTATCTGTCATATCTTTAATCTGAGCCTAGAGGAAAGTCTTTGTCCTCAGGCCTGGAGGGAAGCCAAAGTAATTCTACTACCCAAGTGTGGTAATGCAGCCTTAATTGGTTCTAACAGCAGACATATAAGCTTGCTGCCAGCTCTTAGCAAACTGTTGGAAAAAATGGTGTTTGACCAAATACAATGCCATTTATCTGTAAACAAATTAACAACAGATTTTCAGCATGCTTATGGAAAAGGGCACTCAACATGTACTGCACTGACACAAATTACTGATGATTGTTTGAAATAAATTGATAAGAAGATTGTGGGAGCTGTACTGTTAGATTTCAGTGCAGCCTTTGATGTTATGGACCATAACATGACCATAACCTGTTATGGTAAAAAACTTGTGTTATGGCTTTTCAACCTCTGCCATATTGTGGATTCAGAGCTATCTATCTAATAGAACTCAAAGGTTTTCTTTAATGGAAGCTTCTCTAATGTCAAAGATCTAAAGTGTGGTGTACCGCAGGGTAGCTCTCTAGGCCCTCTACTATGTTCTATTTTTACAGAAAGTTTAATAAACAACATGAGTACAACATTTGCCAAGCCAGAATGGAGGTGAGAATCTGGTGATTTCAGGAAGGGGGAAAAAATCACTTTTTAAAGTGGAATGAAACCGAAAATAAACAAATAGTTACAAGTTTCAAACTAGCATAAAAAAAAGCATGTGTCCATGTATGCTGATGATTCAACCATATACACATTCAGTAACCACAGCTAATGAAGTCACTGAAACCCTTAACAAAGAGTTGCAGTCTGTTTTGGAATGGGTGGCCAGTAATAAACTGGTCCTGAACATCTCTAAAACTACGAGAATTTGATTTGGTACAACTCATTCCTTAAGTTCTAGACCTCAGCTGAATCTGGTAATGAATGGTGTGGCCGTTGAACAAGTTGAGGAGACTAAATTACTTGACGTTACTTTAGATTGTGAACTGTCATGGTCAAAACATATAGATTCAATGGTTGTATAGATGGGGAAAGATCTGTCCGTAATAAAGAGACGCTCTGCTTTTTTGACACCACACTCTTAAAAGAAAGTTCTGCAGGCTCTAGCTTTGTCTAATCTTGATTATTGTCCAGACGTGTTGTCCAGTGCTGCAAGGAAAGACATAGTTAAGCAGCAGCTGGCCCAAAACAGAGCAGCACGTTTTGCTCTTCATTGTAATCAGAGGGCTGATATAAATACTATGCATGCCAGTCTCTCTTGGCTAAGAGTTAAGGAGAGACTGACTGCATCACTTCTTCTTTATATAAGAAACATGAATGTGTTGAAAATCCAAAATTGTTTGCATAGTCAACTTACACAAAGCTCTGACACACACACTTATCCCACCAGACATATCACCAGGGGTCTTTTCACAGTCCCCAAATCCAGAACAAATTCAAGAAAGTGTACAGTATTATATAGAGCCCTAATTGCATGGAACTTCCTTCCATCTCATATTGCTAAAAAAAACAGCAAACCTGATTTCAAAAACAGATAAAGCAACACCTCACGGCACAATGCCTCTCCCCTATTTGGCCTAAATAGTTTGTGCGTATGCATTGATATGTAGGTTACGTGTTCTTAATTTTTTTAAATGTAGTTCTGTCTTTGAGCTGACCCCAGGAAGAGTAGCTGCTGCTTTTGCAACCGCTAATGGGGATCCTAATAAAATACCAAAATACCAAATAGACATAGATTTTTGGTGTGGAGGTGGAGATCTCTGTTTTGGAAAACCCTGCATCTGAGTTTCCCGAAGACAGCTGATGCTTGCTTAATTGTATTTTGAATTTTGAGTTTGATTCTGCAGTCCTCCAAGAGGGTGCTGCCCAGGTATTTGAAGGACGGGACTATTGCCAGTGATGTGTGTTCAATGGTGAAGACAGGCATGGTGGGTGGAGGGCTGGATCTCCATTGGCAGACTACCTCTGTCTTGGGGGTGTTGATAGACACTCCCATCCTGCTATAGACGCTCACAGCCGTTTAGAAGGACAGAGTGAAGGTCTTCTGGAGTCTTCGCAACAAGAGCACAGTCATCAGCATACTTCAGCTCAAGAACCCCTTAGTGGTTGCTTGGAGTCTCCTGATTTTGAGTAGGTTTCCATGTTAAAAAGGGTACAGGTGTCAGCACACACCACTGCCCCACACCGATGCTTACGCCTAAGGGCACTGACTCCTGCCCTCCTATGGCCACCCGAGCCATCATCCTATCATGGAATTGGCAAAGGATGTTGACAAATTTGTGTCGAAGGCCTTAGAGAGGTCGACAAAGGCCATGAAAAGGTCCTAATGTTGTTCATAGCACTACCTCTGGAGTTGCCGTGCCGTGAGTATCATGTCGACTGTACTCCTGTTCTTTCTGAAGCCACATTGGGACTCTGGCAGCAGTTCCTCTGTGATGTTCTTCAGCAGCCTGTGTAGCATCACCTTGGCAGGGACCTTGTCGGCAATACTCCTGCCGCAGATGGACTTGGCACCCTTGTTCTTATAGATGGTGACAACGTATGCGTCCCGCCACTGTTGTGGGACGATCTCCCCGTCCCAAACCTCAGTGATGTACTGGTGGAGCGTTCTGGTGCACAAGTAACCTCCCTTCTTCAGTAGCTCTGCTGGGATGCTCTCAGCGCCAGGAGCGCTGTTGTTCTTGAGGGAACGGATAGCTGATAACACCTCTTGGAAGGTTGGTGAATGGTGGATGTCTTGAATGAGTGGACAGACAGGCAGTTCTTCCAGGATGGAGTGGTCTGTAGGAGAACGCTGATTAAGTAGTGCTTCAAAGTGGTCAGCCCACCTCATCAGGATCTGGTTTTGGTCCTTCAAGAGAGTCAGACCATCAGCTGTTTTCAGGGGGGTGATGGAGCAAGTTCTATAGCCATAGATAGCTTTAGTTGAGTTCCCTTACTGCAGCTTTCTCATGCCGGGTACAGACGCCTCTTACTGGACTTCTGCAGACGTTGAGGGGATGGATTCTCCCCTGGAGTTTAGCCGGTATCATACGTGACCTGTCCAGCATTCTGCACCCCTCATGGCACGTGTCAGCAGGCTGTCATTAGTGTCAGAATGTCTCACTATGCTGTAGTCGGTCAGGTGCCAGTGTTTGGAGCGTGGGAGCATCCATGATGTTTTATATTTTCTCTTCTGCTGGTACAAGGTGTTAGCGACAATGAGATTGTGTCCACACAGAGGTGGGCCTGTACAGATGCATCTCTGGGGGCCCACTGCTGCTCCGAGATCCCCTACCGGTTAGCCTGGAGTTACAAGACTCCAGGCCGCCGCGAGGAGGCCCGACAGGAGTCATGGAGAGGCTTTGTACCGACAAGGGACTTCACCACAAGGGCTAGCCAGTGGCAGCGAGCTATAAGCGAGAGTATGCAAGCAAGTGGTAAGCGGCCATGCAACTTACCTCTACCTAGGCACTACCACACTAGATGCGTCACATGCACCCTACGGTTGCCCACCGACACACAACGGACGAGCACACACAGGCACATGCACACATGCACACACATGTACACATACACATTCAGTTCTGCTCTATTTTCTGTCTACTGAGTGAGGGTTAATCTGTGGATGTGTACCAGTGCCCTCCCCCACATCCCCACTCCCCCACATCCCCTCACCTGTGGGGCGGCAGGAAGCCTAGTGGTTAGAGTATTGGGCCAGTAACCGAACGGTTGCTAGATCGAATACCTGAGCTGACAAGGTAAAAATCTGTCGTTCTGCCCCTGAACAAGGCAGTTAACCCACTGTTCCTAGGCCGTCATTGTAAATAAGAATTTGTTCTTCAATGACTTGCCTAGTCCAGACAGCCTGTTTCACTGCACCCCAACATACAGTGGCTGGTGTAGGATTTGAGGATATTTACAAAATGTCCCTCAGTTTGGCATTAAGTCTGTACAATACTTTGGTTAGTTGGCAACAGTAAGTCTAATCAGAAACCTTTTCTGTTGTGTGCTTTATGCCGTGACTCATGGTGTTTCAGAATGGACATAGAGGCACTCCTGTATCCTCACACACACATCCTTCCCTACACTGCACTCAGTCTGAGAGGAACAAAACAGCAGTAGGTATCATAAATCATAATGATAAATCATAATCATAACTCAGGCCTGTGCCACTGACAGCAGCCAGAAGACATGGCCCTCTCAGACGACAGACGGGCGGCTAGTTACAAACGTCACCTTCACGTGTTTCCCGGAGACGACACCTGACACGGCTCCACGACCGCTCCTCTGTCCTTCTGTCCTTCAGACGCACCGGCAAGGACTCCCAACACACACCGTACATGACAGAGAGAGAGAGAGAGAGAGCGACTGAGAAGGCGACAGGCCCGGCCTAGGATAGAGTCATCTATCCTGGGCCGGGCCTGTCGAGAGAGGGAGTGAGCGAGAGGGAGTGAGAGCAAGGGAGAGATAGAGAAAGAAAGAAAGAAAGAGAGAGAGAAAGAAAGAGAGAGAAAGAAAGAAAGAGAAGGTCGAAAAGGCAGCAAGCAAGAGTGAGGATGGGGTACAAGAAAGAGAGAGAAAACTGCAGAGATAAAGAAAAATATGACAGAATAGACAGAAAGGGGGGGAAGAGGAAAGATGGCTGAATTCACTCTATTTCATGAGATTTTTCCGCTCCATAAGACATAGGGAAGCACAGCTATTAGCCTGCGACGACCTTCATTAGTGGATCGCCATCAATTCCACCCAACGAGCTGTTTACCTAATTAAAACCTGTACCCGGTGTCTCTGTTTGTCTAAATAAATATGTCCATTAAAGTATTACTTCCGTGCAAAAGACGGGGGGAACCCAAAACATCAATTTCTCAGCCTGCCGGGGCGGGCTGGGCGTGGGAAGTTAAATCACACTCTGAAGGCGAGTGTTTGACAGACCTGGGTCCTTGTACGCTGTAACGCGCATATGATATTTTGATAGCTCCCAGTCTCTCCATTAGCCCCTGGGGACCAGGAACCATTTTAGATGTTTATCGGGACTAGTGCATGAGGTTTATTTCGTGCCTCGTCAGGATGCTGGCATTCAGGACCCACACACCTATCGCCACGGTGACGGAGGAGGGGGGGGGGGGGATTGCATGGGTTTATCAGAGGTAGTGTTACTCTGATTGACACGTGACAATGACCTGGTGGCCTTTATAACGCTGATAGCATCAACCTCTCTCTCTCTACCCCTATCTCTCCATCTCTGACTGCAGGCAGTAGAGAAATTGGGACTTAAGGGGAAAAGACAAGCAAAAGAGATTGGCATCTTTGTAGTATACTGCAACACCACACAAGCCTGCGTGCGCAAACACACACACAATGCATGCATGTCTGTGAGTCCATGGCTTTATCAGTTGCGAGGTGTTGGTGTTTCAGTGCTGAGCGCCGTGTGCTGCCAGGGGGCAAGGCTGCTGAATATACTCCCATCATACCGAACACACACACACACACACACACACACACACACACACACACACACACACACACACACACACACACACACACACACACACACACACACACACACACACACACACACACACACACACACGGGCCAGGTGGGCTAGCTTGCTGTCCATGAAGACTTATCACGATGCTTCATTCAGCCATTTCAATTTCCCCAAGACCCTCCTGGACATGTGCAGTTCACAGGTACACTGCTCTCTTTCACTTCTTAATTATCTTGCTCGATTAGTTCGCAGGTTGTTGGCAGAGCTATACAGTTGGTGTTAGGATGTGACATTTGAATTCAAATGGGTGGCTAATTTTATGTGAAACATGTACAGTATAATCACTGCATTCACAAGCTTAAATGAGCTCAATCAGAGTATGAGAAGGGAGAGGATCAGTCCTCTTAGAGAGCTGAAGACATGCATGTCAATTAAACTGCAGGATAAAATGTCATTACAGCTCTGTTTTCACTCTGTCTGTCTGTGTGTGTGTGTGTGTGTGTGTGTGTGTGTGTGTGTGTGTGTGTGTGTGTGTGTGTGTGTGTGTGTGTGTGTGTGTGTGATGTACTCTTATCTGGTGTCCCAGTCCTCAGCGGCAGTAGATAAACAGAAGCGTGAAGGGCAGTTGCTCTGCAGGGGGCTGATTGACATGGCCAGGGCCCAAGGATAACACACACGCACACACACAATGGGGCGCTGTACACACACACACACACACACCCACAAACAATGGAGGCTGGATGGTGAAAATACACCAACAACAAAATACTGCATTTATATTGGCAGGGCATGTCTGCTGTTACAGAGTCAGTACTGGGCTGTACCATAAAAGGGCTGATCCTAGCACCTGCTTACTGTGAAAGACCATGATCACTGAATTGTTGTAGATATATTCGACATTGCCTGGTTTTGGGAGAAGTTGTTGGTCTCGTGCTGAGAGGAGAGATGAAAATGGCAGCCTAATGTATCTTCACCATTTAATTCGAGTCCCTTCCGTGTTCTGGCTGTTTCAGATTGTGGTGTATATAATCAAGGCTCAGAATCCGTTTTCCTATCAAAGCCGTTGCCGCCGGCGATGTTGAGTGCCACGGAACCCCAAACGTTTCCTTTTTATCCCAGCTCTATTTTCTGCCACCTGAAATTGTCTCTTTCATGTCTGAGGGACGCATGCAAGGCTAAGCGTTTCCCCGGAGACGAGCCATTGTTACTATGGTCTCTTGTCATATTGTGCCGTCCATGTACACCTGTCACTCAGTGAGAGAGGACACTCGAAGCATGTGTGTGTGTGTTTGGTGCTCGTGGATGTATTTGTGAGTGCTTGTGCGTGTGAGTGCAGCATGCGTGTGAGTGCCTGTGTTTGTACATATGTGTGTGTGTGTGTGCGTGTTCGTATGTGTGTGTGTGTGTGTGTGTGTGTGTGTGTGTGTGTGTGTGTGTGTGTGTGTGTGTGTGTGTGTGTGTGTGTGTGTGTGTGTGTGTGTGTGTGTGTGTGTGTGTGTGTGTGTGTGTGTGTGTGTGTGTGTGTGTGTGTGTGTGTGTGTGTGTGTGTGTGTGTGCGTATGCCTGTGTTTGCATGTGTGTGTGTGTGTGTGTGTGTGTGTGTCAAAAGTTCAGTCAAAAGTTTGGACACCCCTTTTTCTATATTTTTACTATTTTTGACATTGTAGAACAATAGTGAAGACATCAAAACTTATTTTAGATTCTAGATTCTTCAAAGTAGCCACCCTTTTCTGATGACAGCTTTGCACACACTTGTCATTCTCTCAACCAGCTTCACCTGGAATGCTTTTCCAACAGTCTTGAAGGAGTTCCCACATATGCTGAACACTTGTTGGCTGCTTTTCCTTCACTCTGCAGTCCAACTCATCCCAAACCATCTCAATTGGGTCAGGTGATTGTGGAGGCCAGGTCATCTGATGCAGCACTCATCACTCTCCTTCTTGGTCAAATAACTCCCACACAGCCTGGATGAGTGTTGGGTCATTGTCCTGTAGAAAAACAGATAGTCCCACTAAGCGCAAACCAGATGGGATGGCCTATCGCTGCAGAATGCTGTGGTAGCCATGCTGGTTAAGTGTGCCTTGAATTCTAAATAAATCACAGACAGTGTCACCAGCAAAGCACCCCCACACCATCACACCTCCTCCTCCATGCTTCACGGTGGGAACCACAAATGCAGAGATCATCCGTTCATCTACTCTGCGTCTCACAAAGACACGGCAGTTGGAACCAAAAAATCTCAAAAGGACAGATTTCCACCGGTCTAATGTCCATTGCTCGTGTTTCTTTGCCCAAGCAAGTCTCTTCTTCTTATTGATGTCCTTTAGTAGTGGTTTCTTTGCAGCAATTCGACCATGAAGGCCTGGTTGACACAGTCTCCTCTGAACAGTTGATGTTGAGACGTGTCTGTTACTTGAACATTGTGAAGAAATTATTTGGGCTGCAATTTCTGAGGCTGGTAACTCTGATGAACTTATCCTCTGCAGCAGAGTTGACTCTGGGTCTTCCTTTCCTGTGGCGGTCCTCATCAGAGCCAGTTTCATCATAACGTTTGATGGTTTTTGCAACTGATCTTCATGTCTTAAAGTAATGATGGAGTGTAATTTCTCTTCGCTTATTTGAGCTGTTCTTGCCACAAGATGGACTTGGTCTTTAACCAAATAGGGCGATCTTCTGTATATCAACCCTACCTTGTCACAACACAAGTGATAGGCTCAAACTCTTTAAGAAATTCCACAAATTAACTTTTAACATGGCACACCTGTTCATTGAAATGCATTCCAGGTGACTACCTCATGAAGCTGGTTGATAGAATGCCAAATGAAAAATAACACTTTTTTGGCTACTACATGATTTCATGTGTGTTATTTCATAGTTTGGATGTCTTCACTATTATAATAGTGAAAAAAGAGTACAAATAAAGAAAAACCCTTGAATGAGTAGGTGTGTCCAAACTTTTGACTGGCACTGTATGTGTATGCATTTGTGTGTGTGTGTGTGTGTGTGTGTGTGTGTGTGTGTGTGTGTGTGTGTGTGTGTGTGTGTGTGTGTGTGTGTGTGTGTGTGTGTGTGTGTGTGTGTGTGTGTGTGTGTGTGTGTGTGTGTGTGTGCGTGTGCATTCATGTGTTTGTGCATGTGTGTGTCCTCAGCCATTCAGCCAGCTGAGTCTGCAGCAGTCAGTTGGAGTTTTTCCTGCGGTGCAAAAGCCAGGGCAAGAAATTAAATCTGACTGGGTGAGCCCCACATTAATTTCCTTTGCTCATACATTCAGACACAAAGACAACATATCTGCATGCATTCCATTAGCCTTGGGACTCTGTCTTATTCTGCTGATTGGGCCTTGAGATTTATCCTATCAATACAACCTGGTGAAAGAAAGAGGGGGAGAGAGAGAGATAGAGAAAGAGAAATAGAAAAAGAAACAGATGAAGAGAGAAGGGGAAGAAGGGAAGAGAGGAGAGAGAGATAGACAGGGAGAGAGAGAGCGACTGCCAGAGAAACAGAGAAAGAAAGAAAGAGAGAAACAGAGAAGTGGAAGAGGGGAAGAGGGGAGAGAGAGAGAGAGAGAGCGACTGCCAGAGAGAAAAAGAGAAAAGGGAAAGGAGAATAGGAGGAGAAAAAAAAATGAAAAGAGAGCAGGAGCCGTGGTGACATGCTGGATAATCTTCTCCTGCTAGACACTGCAGTGACAGCCTTCGATTACCGTCTGTCCCAATGATTCCTGTGTCAGTCTGAGACCAGGGGACAGAGAGCTGTACACAGGGACGCGATCAATCCAGCCTCGCCGCAACTGTTTTTATTTGTCCACTTTGCTGTTCGCAAAGGTCGTCCATGGGTCAGGCAGATATTTCAGAAGAGGGATAATGTGAACCCTTCATAGATTGTCCTTTGACTAGACAGGCTATTTCTACGCTCACAACACGTAAGTCTACGTTCTTGAAACATCCCACCGAGAATAATTGAAGAGATTCGTAATGAGGGTCAACAAGGTCACCTGCTGAAGGAGACGCGTGTGTCTTAAATATGGGCAACGGACACGTCACACAACTTCCACGTTTGAAACGGTTGCCTATGACAGTGTAGCCAATCATCTGCTTCACCTGGAATCAGAGACAAGTGAAGCATAACACGACTGTACCTATCATACAGTGACTCTCTGGCCCCAACATGCATCTCTTGGCTGTAGTTGTAATGGGAGTGTGTTGCTGGAGTGCGTGTGTGTGTACTGTACAGTAGCTATACCCTTTAGCGTCTGCTGAATTCCAGAGCAGAGAGACTTGGAGGGGTGACCTCTCATTATGTAGTGGCATGTGTCCTGCCACTCATCCTGCGGTCCTAGACGTCCTGTGCGTTCAACATTTCAGCGGTTTCATATTAGCCATCGTCTTGTTTGACTCTAACCTTTGGCGGACAGGCGCGCAATCATTTCATCTCACCTGTCGTATGATTCTGAAAGATAAATCAAAGCACAATTGAGATGAAACAGATACATACAGTTGACATTATAAAAATATCTATATTTTCACGCTCCATTTAGAGTGGAAATGATTCGTTCGTTATCAATTATGACTGCATAAGTGAACGGGTATTTTGCCACTGAATAAACAATGCCCTTTTAACACGGCGAAGTCAAGAGACATTGATTTCTAAGCACAGTTAAAGTGGATACATTGGATTTTACCTAAGGTGAAATGGGCACAAAGTCTTTAATTAAATTATGCAAACGCGCCCGCACGCGCACACACAAACCTGCCAGGGATGATGAAGCCTCTCTATCCTACAATATTTATACAGCTCAGTTGTTCTGTGTGCTCTACTTAAAATAGTGGAAACTGTTTTACAAAATGCTGGTTATCTATTATTCACTATTATTCGCTCCTTCCCTCTGTTTTGTGTTCCTCTTTCCTACAGAGTTCCATGTATTCAAACACCCAAGGCCTAAAATACTTTTGCCTCGGACACGTTTCTCACCGCGGTATCAAAAGGAGTCTTCATTCACTGGACTGTCTTATACAGACGTGTTGAAGAGTGGAAAAGTGCATTCATTTGTTCAAATCTTGTTCGAACCGATCAACTGGAAGAAATACTCAATATAGCCTGTGGTTTAACTTTGCTGTACAACGCATGGTGGTTTCACCAGAGTGATAATATTATCTTTGGAAGTGGCGGTGCAAAGCCAGCTTGTTCGTTACAGTCATCTAGAGAAGCCCACAGGAAGAACAGTAGACGGACTACACTGTTCCCACACTGTCTCTGTCTGTCTGTGAACAACAGGGAGGTACTTTAGTAGTGTTAGTATCTGGGAGAAGCCCTGCCTATTTCTATTGCCTTCCGTCCCGTCTCCCAGGCTCAGCCTGGTGCTCGGTCGGCGCACAGGGGGTGTTGGACGGGATATTCCCCTGGCGGTATTCCCAGGAGGGAGGAACGCTGGGCCTAGAGCAGCAGGTTATGATGGGAACGCTGTGCGAATCGTTTCATGGGTGACAGAGAGAGAGAGGGGTGGGGGAGAGGGAAGAGGGAGAGAGAGAGAACGGGGGTACGGGAATGAGAGAAAATGAGAGGCAGAAGGGAGAGAGAGATGGATGAGGGAGAGAGGGAGAGGGAGAAAGAGACCCCTGTGTGTGTCTCCCTCCACTGTGGGTCAGAGGGAGAGAGTGGGTCAGAGGGAGAGAGATGGGGGTGGTCCCACATCGGAGCGATCAAGCCACAGCTGAATGAGATCATTCGAACCCCTCCCTCTCCCTTTCCTCTGCCCAATCCACTGAGGGATAGTTGCTGTGCTGAGACTCTGGGCCAGGAGTGGGGGCTCTTCTATTTCTTCATGGCGACCGGGCCCAGCACAGCTATATTTCAATCAGTGCCGTGAATCCTCCCCCTCCCTCCCTCCATGCTCTTCCTCTCTGTACTAATTTCCCATGCAGACGAGCACAGACCACACATACAGACTGAGGAGAGGAGAGCCTCCACCCTGGCCTCCAGTCCCTTGCCATCTGTGCACGTCTCTCCTCCTCGCAAAACGACGACAACAAGGCCCTGAACTACAGAGGAAGAGTCAATCCATCACAACCATAGGGAGGGAGGGAGGGAGGGAGGGAGGGAGGGAGGGAGGGAGGGAGGGAGGGAGGGAGGGAGGGAGGGAGGGAGGGAGGGGTGAGATTGAGAGGAGAAAGCTATGGAGAGGTGAGGAAACAGAAAGTGAGATGCCATGAAACTTAATCACAGAAGGGTCGTGTCGGGCAGAGGAGGGGAACAGATTAAATTAGCATAGCATTAGATATGGAAAATGATCTCTGTCAAAATCATCCACAGCACAATTATAATATGTTAATTACTTATTTCATTAAGGAAGTTTATTATGGCCCGCAGATGAAATCATGCAGGCCAAAGACACCTGGAGGGAAAGCAATGATGCCTAAATATCTCTCTCTCCCTATTTTTCCCTCTCTCTCTTCCCCCTCCCTCTCTCGTTCTCGCATTACCCCTTGTCAGTCACATCTTAGCAAAACGTCACACACTCTAAAATGTCATTTTTAGACTACTCTAAAATCAATTGATTATATACGTACAGGTATCTATGATAACAAGATAATGAAGCCAACAGACAAAACGCATAATGTATTACTTGTATTACTACTGTATTACGCTGTAACGATCTTGTAAGTAAACTTTATTTACCATTTCCCCACTCGTGTATTATAGCAGTTTGTCAAAGGGCTGTAAACAGCATTGTAATGAATAGAAAGAGGGGCGTAAAGCATTGTCACACACGGACACACACACACACACGCTTTTATGTGCCCTCTCTGACGCGGCCCGTTTGCTTCTTTATGGCCAGTCGGACAGAGGACGGAGGGGATAAAAGATAAAACAGTCAGCTCAGTTCGCTCTGCTCTTTACATCCCCTTGTTCACACAGCCCTGACAGACAGACGGACGGACGGACAGAGACGGACGGACGGACGGGCGGGCGGGCGGACGGACGGGCGGGCGGGCGGACGGACGGAGACAGACAGACAGACAGACAGACAGACAGACAGACAGACAGACAGACAGACAGACAGACAGACAGACGATGATGGCCCCTCGTCAGGCGCGGCAGGACCCGACCGGCTGACAGTAAAAGCAGCGGAGCAGGTGCGGGTAATTGGGGAGGGATGGAGGGAGGGAGAAAGAGAGGGAAGGAGGGAGGGAGGGATAGAGCTGGAGTGAGGCTCACTGTTCTGTTCTCACCCCCCACCCCAACCAGGAGTCACGTTGTTTCAACAACAGCTGATGGTGTGATTGACATCCAGGCGTGAGGGGGCTGAAGCCAGCGGTCTTAGCCAGACATGTAGGTCATAGGTCCCCAGTAGAACGGGACAGTAGTACTGCCTTCATCCTCTGAACTGACCTACACTAAGTGGAGGACATCTTAGTTTTGGGGGGGAGTGGTGGAAGAGGGAAACATGGAGCTTAGAAGAGGCAAATTTAAATTTAAATTTTTTATGATTTTTTATCCCACAAACAAACAGACCCAAAAAATATCTAAGTTACTTCAAATGAACCTGTATTGTTTTATTCCATATTTAACTGAAATCGGGGAAACATATTTAGACTTTTACATAACATTTCCCAAATGATCCTATTTTCGACCATTATCTTCACTGCAAAAAAAATTATCTGAATTCCAACTTCAAAATCCAGTAGCTCAGTTTTCATTGGCCCGCTAGGCTTCAAAACACACCAAACCGATATTGATCGTAAAGGGAGACTTGGGAAAAAATTCATAGAGGTAGAAATAAAAAGAGAAGAAGAGGCAACAAAAAGAAAAAGAAGCAAAAAAAAAGACGTCGATGGGCAACAACAAACCAGGGGCGATATATTTTTCTGGGGCTGCTTTCGTTCATTTCAGAGAAGAAGGAGGAAAGAGAAGTGAGAGCATCGTAGAGAGCATGTACAAAGGGAATCAAAATGCACACACCCGGGGCTGGGGTCACAGTCGGAGCCGAGAAAGGTGGTGAGATGCTAGCGGTTACACAGGAACACCTCTCGCCAGCCTTTCATATCTCATCCCACCGCGGAAGATTTCAAAAGATTTTCAAAAACAAAAACCAACAAGAACCCTTCTCCTCTCCACGACTGCCGCCCCCCTGCATGCAGAAGTGGATCCTTGTTAGGTCGCGCAGCAAGGGAGGTGGGATGTAGACTCTACAATGACAGCCTTTAGGGAAGGTTTCAGAGTATGTAGATACTAAATACACACATGCAGTCAGAGTGGGGGGAAAGTGAAAGCTTTTTCACTTTAATGCATGTTCTGCCTCTGAGCACCAGAGATGGAAGATGGTTGAGGCTGGGCAGGGTATCTATCATTTCAAAGGGTATCTGTTGAGAAGTTTGGTCACAACAACTTGGCTCCCACTAGGTTCTACACTCTTAGAAAAAAAGGTTGTTACCTGTAACCTAAAAGGATTCTTCAGCTGTCTCCAGAGGAGAACCCTTTGAAGATCCATTCTTGATTCCAGGTAGAACCCTTTTGGCTCCAGGTAGAACCCTATTGGGTTCCATGTAGAACCCTTTCCCCAGAGTGTGCTACATGGAACCGAAAAGAGTTTTCCTATGGAGACAACCGGAGAACCCTTTTGGAACCCTTTTTTCTAAGAGTGTAAGGATGAGGATGCTTTGGATGTGTTTTATCAGGGCAGGAGGGTTGAATCGTTCCTGTTCGACTGCTGTCCCATGTGGCTCAGTTGGTAGAGCATGGCACTTGCAATGCTAAGGTTGTGGGTTTGATTCCCGTGGGGGACCAGTACAGTGGGACAATGTATACACTTAGTCACTCTGGATAAGAGAATCTGCTGAAATGTAATAAGAATGACGGATCCATGAAAAACACAAACGATCATGTTGATTTGCAACAAACAGCGCAATTGCATCACATGATGTATTACGGCATCTTTTGAGTTGTACTTATGAGACGTTAGAACACGTTCAACCCGTTCGCTGACATAATAAATAATAACTTCATTGAGATTTGCTTGTCTTGAGAAAAAAGATTCTCGTCAATGAGTACCACTACAGCTTGAACAAACTTGCTGATACTGGGATTGGATGATAAGGGAGTCTCTAAAGGAATCTTAAAGGGGGGGGGGGGGGGGGGGGGGGGTGCTCTCCCTTTCAATCTCCATTTCAATCTCCATTTACTGCCCTGTAAGGGACAGCTGTCTACATATATCCTGCTTGATCTGCCGTATCCCACGTCTAGTAGAAGCAGGGAATTAATAAGAACTCTTATTATATTGTGTCTCTGATACAATTACATTTCTACAATTCGACATTTAGACACAAAATTGTTTCCGATTTGACGTAGAGACCCATTTGAAACCCAAATATACTCATGTAAAAGACCCATAAACAAGACATCCTCACTGTACTACAATTATCCTGCATTTCCATCACGTCTATCCATCTACACACAGCAGCCTTTTGTAGAAGAGGTCCGCTTTAGGCTGTTAGGCTTCCACTGTAGGAGAAATTAGGAGGCCGTAGCCTTTAATATGTTTCCTTTTGTCCTTTTCCTTAAATCTACGGGGAATAAAGAATGCTGGTAAACTAAACTGGAAGACAAATGGTTTGGTTCAATGGGAACCCGGATCCATAAATCCCCACTTAATGCAGCGGAGGTAGGCTGAAGCGGAAACAAGTGAATTCTCCCAGCAAGCTCCACAGTGGAAGAGGGAAACCTTTCATTATCCCTCAGGAGAAAACAGGGAGAATGAGAGACTCAGGAGAGGAGAGGGAGATAGAGAAGGGGGAAAGGAGAGGAAATATGTAGGGGAAGGAGTGCAGAGTGGAGGAGAGGTCAAACTGATTAAACTGGGAGAAGGAAAAGGAGAGACTCAGGAGAAGAGACAGGCTGGACGGTCCGGGAACAAAAAGACTGCCACCAGTCTGTTTTAGTCTGGAGTCTCATCCTTAGTCACCCCCATCATCTGATAATGTGCTTTGTACAATCTGAACTCGTACGACAACAGTCATCGAAAGCAGCTATTTGGAATCAAACAAGGGCTAAGTGAGAAATGAAAGTGATTTCCATTTAATAACGTAATAATCTCAGCGCTTGCTGGAACAGGGAATAGGGGAAGTATTGGGTGATGTTATGGAGCGAGGAAGAGAGAGGCTGTGGAGGGTGAGATAAGTGGAGGGGGGTTGATGGGCGGGCGACGGACAGGGCAGAGATGGGAGTTTTGAGTGAGCAGTAAGTGAGTTATATTTAAACCATTAGGCAGCTTATTCACTCAGTACAAATGCAAATGAACTGACATTATCATCCCTGCTTCTCCCTGAAAACTGACTGACTCCCTCTTTATACCGCGGTGAGGGTGGACGGACGCGCTCCCCACTTCTTATCTGCTGCAGTGGCTACCAACGCCCTGCAGTACACCCTGCTACTCCACAGACACACACATACACCCCCATGTGCACACACACACACACACACACACACACACACACACACACACACACACACACACACACACACACACACACACCTCTTCACACTACCCTGAAGCTCCACCCCCCTCACAGGCACCAACCCAAATACAGATCAAAGGCTGGATTTGTAAAGCTAATGGCTGCCGAGCTACAGCCAGAGCCAGATCCAGAGAGAGAGAGGGAGAGAGACAGAAAGAGAGAGGGTGGGGGGGGTAGATGTGGATACGGAGAGAGAGAGGGAGGGACGGATATGGAGAGAGAGCGGGAAGGATATGGAGAGAGGGATGGAGAAAGAGAGACGGCGAGAGAGGGAGGGATATGGAAAGATGGACGGAGAAAGAGATAGGGACAGAGAGAGAGAGACAGAGACAGAGAGATGACAGACACAAACATACAGACACAGTCCATACCGGGTTGCCACTTCAGCATTCACACTTCAGTCTGTTTGCTTGCTAGGTACATTTGAACTTTTAGGCAATGTGAAGAGCAACACATCCACAGATGGTGCATCTCCCTCATTTCGGTGTTGTGTGGGATTGATTGTGTCGAAACAGACCTCTGATTGCCTCACACATGGCAGGAGCACACCTGCTATTCCCACAGAGCCCTCAGACGCCCATGGAGATAAGTGTTCTGTGGTGGATTGGCTCAAATGCAAGTGAGCAAGAGAAAAGAAGAGAAAAAAACAGGGGTGGGGGGGAAAGTCCTCTAACAAGCAAAGGATTTGGTATTTACCTTGTCAATTTGTATTTTCTCAACATGTTGATGCTTTAAGCTCGTCTCCGGTGCAGACTGACTCCCGCGCGCGGGACTGAAATCACTTCGCTCAGAACAGAACAAGTCATTAGATCATCTTTATGGGTTTATTGATCACAGGACTACATGTCTGAAGGGAAGTTGATGGAAAATGTAACACGTTTCCTTCTTCGTCACTAATTCGAGCCACAATACGAGCAATGCTTTTGGGGGTTGTCTCCGCACAATAATTGCTCAATAAAAAATGTAAAAAACATTTTCGTTTCCCTCAATTAGGCTACATTCAGGGTGTCATGATCACTGACAGTGCTGGGGGGACGGGGGACGGAGACGGGGGGGTATGAGTAGTAGCTCTTACATACATTTGTGATGGATCCAGGCCCAAAAATCTGACAACAACACTGCGACTTCATTACCATGACAATAAACAAGCGAAATTAGCAAAAATAAAAGTGTCAAAGCTGCAGAAATCTGCCTCTGGCTGGATGTGCCTCTCTCTCTCCATGGAGTTGATTCAGTGCTGAACGTGTTAATCAAGACAGCTGGCTGGAATTCTCAATAGACATTTGATGACTTTCTTTCAACTCATCCATATGACAATACAGATTGTCTGCTACATCCCTCCCCACTGCTACTGTACGTCTAACACTGTTTTAGACCAAATGTGGGGCCCTAAATATGCACTGTTATCGGTCTGGAGTGACTGACTCTACTCTCATTCTCCACCGGCCACCTTCAACCCTCCCACCCCTGTGTAACGGTCGTCTGTTGAAGAAGAAGTGGACCAAAGCGCAGCGTGGTAAGTGTTCATGGTTTTATTTCAACTGAACACTAAATACAAAAATAACAAAGAGAAGGAACAAAACAGTCCTGTCAGGTGCAGAAACACAAAACAGAAAATAACTACCCACAAAAACCATGTGGGAAAAATCTACCTAAGTATGGTTCTCAATCAGAGACAACGATAGACAGCTGCCTCTGATTGAGAACCACACCCAGCCAAACAACAAAGAAATACAAAACATAGAAAATGAACATAGAATGCCCACCCAAATCACACCCTGACCAGGGCCTTCACCCTGGGCCTTCATTTGTCATGATGGTGTGTTTTTGGGAGCCCTCTGTGTCCCCGAGGATAATCAGGACCTGATGGGATGAAGCCCAAAGCCACTGTTCTCTGTCAGGTACCAGCAGGTATTTAACTCTACAATAGCTATCAATCACAAGGAGAGCCCACCGGATTATATGGATCCCCGCATGGCCATAACTACGCAGGTGTGACTGGGTGGTCCGAGGTGTCCCAGAATTAAAGAGGACACAACTCACAACTCTTTGTATTGAGCAACACAGACGCAGATCTATATCGTTCTACTTACGTAGCACCAAAGGTCTGACTATCAGATGGCTACAGTGGATTCAGCACATCCAAGACAGTATCAGCTCTGAAGGTGATGGGGAACTTTAGGGTTAGGCTAAGGGAGAGAACCCAGTGACCTCCCGAAGCCTCTCTGAGAGAGTTCAGAGGTCACTGTGCACAATGCCAAGTGGCCACACTGGATGGAGCCCTGAAGGGGAGACTTGTTGTGGATATCAATGCTTGGCCGGTGGTCGGTCTCCTTCTCAATCACAGAGCTATGACAGGAAGTCCAGATGGCCGCTGGGCAACATGGCTGTCAGGCCATCAGTATCATCATTACCCAGAAGGCCTGAGCGGTCAAAGGGTCAAGGGGGGATATCACTTGATTTGTCACCCTGAAACATGAGGGAAATACCAAATGTTGGTGAGTGTGTCTGTATTTACGATTACGGTAAAAGGGATAGAGAGACGATCCTCCAAAGCAACAGAAATCCCTCCAAACAAGAGAGCAGCAGGGCCAAACAACTGTTCATCATTACTGTTCATCATACGATGCCATAGTCACATTCAAATGTACAGTTTGTAGATAAACGACAGCCACTCTCAGATCAGGTGACCTGTAAAATATCAAAAATGCATTCCTTAGTAGACAGGCTAATACGCACTATCTAGGCAGGGGAAGAAGGGTTTAGTACAGAGGGTGCATTCCCAGTGCTTCTGTGTGACTTTGAACAGTGGCTGACCCCATGAACCCAACAGTAGCACAGCCTTGATGAATCTGAGGTCAGGAGGTCATGGCAGGGTCAGGGGTGAGAGCGAGGTCTTGTGTCTGACCCTTGGCTCTGTGAACCACTGATAACGTTCCAGTGGAATGAGGATGTTGCTTGGTGCGAGAGAAAGTGTGTGTGTGTGTGTGTGTGTGTGTGTGTGTGTGTGTGTGTGTGTGTGTGTGTGTGTGTGTGTGTGTGTGTGTGTGTGTGTGTGTGTGTATGTGTTCACAAAGGAAGAAAGAGACACAGAGTGAAAAGGAGAAACTGACATTCTTCCTTGATGAGTATTCCATTATTCACAACAATTTGGATCTACCTTACAATGGACGCCGATACTGTGTTATGTCTGGTTAACTGCAGCATATCAACAGACAAACAATACACCATGTTTGTTGTCTGTTTATTTGCCCGTGGATAGCTACTGGCCTACTTCTGCTAGGTGTCCGTGTATACTATGTGATTTTCCATACGGCATGTGTCTATATAGAGAAACAGCATGAGTGCAGGAGCTATATTCCTGGTGAAGGTACACACAGACATGTCCCTCTGAATAACACATGCGCACACACACACACACACACACACACACACACACACACACACACACACACGTGGCACACACATACAGCTGAAGGACATCTACTTTGTGCATGACACAAGTCATTATTCCAACAATTGTTTACAGACAGATTATTTCACTAAAATTCACTGTATCACAATTCCAGTGGGTCAGAAGTTTATATACACTAAGTTGACTGTGCCTCTAAACAGCTTGGAAAATTCCAGAAAATAATGTCATCGCTTTAGAAGCTTCTGATAGATTAAGAAATCAGCCAAGACCTCAGAAAAAAAATTGTAGAAGTCTGGTTCATCCTTGGGAGCAATTTCCAAATGCCTGAAGGTACCGCATTCATCTGTACAAACAATAGTACGCAAGTATAAACACCATGGGACCACGCAGCCATCATACCGCTCAGGAAGGAGACGCGTTCTGTCTCCTAGAGATGAACGTACTTCGGTGCGAAAAGTGCAAATCAATCCCAGAACAACAGCAAAGGACCTTGTGAAGATGCTGGAGGAAACAGGTACAAAAGTATCTATATCCACAGTAAAACGAGTCCTATATCGACGTAACCTGAAAGGCCGCTCAGCAAGGAAGAAGCCACTGCTTCAAAACCGCCATAAAAAAGTCAGACTAAGGTTTGCAACTGCACATGGGGACAAAGATCGTACTTTTTGGAGAAATGTCCTCTGGTCTGATGAAACAAAAATAGAACTGTTTGGCTCATAATGACCATCGTTATGTTTGGAGGAAAAAGGGTGACCCTTGCAAGCCGAAGAACACCATCCCAACCATAAAACACGGGGGTGGCAGCATCACGCTGTGCAGGTGCTTTGCTGCAGGGGGGACTGGTGCACTTCCCAAAATAGATGGCATCATGAGGAAAGAAAAATTATGTGGATATATTGAAGCAACATCTCAAGTTAAAGCTTGGTCGCAAATGGGTCTTCCAAATGAACAAGCATACTTCCAAAGTTGTGGCAAAATGGCTTAAGGACAACAAAGTCAAGGTATTGGAGTGGCCATCACAAAGCCCTGACCTCAATCCTATAGAAAATGTGTGGGCAGAACTGAAAAGGTGTGTGCAAGCAAGGAGGCCTACAAACCTGACTCAGTTACACCAGCTCTGTCAGGAGGAATGGGCCAAAATTCACCCAACTTATTGTGTGAAGGTTGTGGAAGGCTACCTGAAACGTTTGACCCAAGTTTAACAATTTAAAGGCAATGCTACCAAATACTAATTGAGTGTATGTAAACTTCTGACCCACTGGGAATGTGATGAAAGAAATAAAAACTGAAATGAATCATTCTCTCTACTATTATTCTGACATTTCACGTTCTTAAAATAAAGTGGTGATCCTAACTGACCTAAGACAGGGAATTTTTACTAGGATTAACTGAGTTTAAATGTATTTGGCTAAGGTGTATGTAAACTTCCAACTTCAACTATATACACGTGACACACACACACACACACACACACAAACTGACATGGTGTCCCGACCATGAGACCCACACATGCTACATACTGTACAAAGAAATCATGCACACCATGGATATAAAGCTTAAATTATAGAAACTGTTCGAGATGTATGGGCCTCTTTCAATAATGGTAAATTATGGCAATCATACAGTAGTAATATACTTGTATACTGTTGCATTGAATGAATAGTTTTAGACATTCGAACCTACTTACGTAGATGTACATGTTACAGCCTGAATTCAAAATGGACGACATTTTATTTTAATCTCGCACACAATACCTTATAAACGTGTTTTTAGACATGTTTGCAAATTTATTGAAAATGAAATACAGAAATAGTACCTTTGGTGGCGATAACAGCTTTGAGTCATCTTGGGTATGTCTGTATCAGTTTTTTACATCTGTATACGGGGATTTTCTCAAGTGCTGTTAATTTAGATTGACAGCGGTGGTGAAAAAGTTATTAAAGTCATTAAAGTCATTAAAGTTATTTTTTTTAACTTTTATTTAATTAACCTCTACGGAATCGGTGTCCCTACCACTGTACGCTTGAGCTAACGTAGGCTAATGTGATTAGCATGAGGTTGTAAGTAACAACAACAAAAAAATCCCAGGACATAGACACATCTGATATTGTCAGAAAGCTGAAATTCTTGTTAATCTAACTGCACTGTCCAATTTACAGTAGCTATTACAGTGAAAGAATACCATGCTATTGTTTGAGGAGAGTGCACAAGTATGAACTTGAACATGTATTAATAAACCAATTAGACACATTTGGGCAGTCTTGATACAACATTTTGAACAGATATGCAATGGTTCATTGGATAAGTCTAAAATTTTGCACGTACACTGCTGCCATCTAGTGGACAAAATCTAAATTGCGCCTGGGCTGAAATACTACATTATGGCCTTTTTCTTGCATTTCAAAGATGGTAAAAAAAAAAAATCTTTGTATTATCTTATGCCAGATCAAATGTGTTATATTCTCCTACTTCAATTTCACTTTTCACAAACCTCAAAGTGTATCCTTTCAAATGGTATCTAGAATATGCATGTCTTTGCTTCAGGTCCTGAGCTTCAGGCAGTTAGATTTGGGTATGTCATTTAAGGTGAAAATTGAAAATAAGGGTCCCGATCCTACTAGATAAGAACAAATCCTTATTTACAGTGATGGCCTACCTCTGCCAAACCCAGATGACGCTGGACCAATTGTGCGCCGCCCTATGGGATTCCCAATCACTGCCAGATGTGATACAGCCTGGATACAAACCAGGGACTGTAATGACACCTCTTGCAATGAGATGCAGTGCCTTTGACCTCTGCGCCACTCGGGAGTCTTTCCACAGAGTTTCAATGTGATTCAAGTCTGGGCTTTGGCTGGGCCACTGAAGGACTTTCACATTTTTGTTCTGAAGTCATTCCAGCATTGCCATGTTGAAACGTAAATCTTTGCCCCAGTCTAAGATCGTTTGCACTCTGAAGCAGTTTCTCATCAAGGATTTGCCTGTATTTGGCTCCATTCATTGTTCCCACCCTCCATATCCGTCTCACAGATAAAACCTCCCCATAGCATGATGCTGCCACAGCCATGCTGCATGGTAAGAATGGTGTTAGAGAGGGGATGAGATGTGCCTGGTTTTCTCCAGACATAGTGATTTACATTCAGGCCATCAGAATAATACCTTATGATCTCAGTCTTCCACGTGCCTTTTTCAAACTCCAGGCGTGCTGTCATGTGCCTTTTTCTCAAGAGTGGCTTCCTTCTGGTCACTCTCCCATAAAGCCCATATTGGTAAAGTTCTGTAGAGACTGTTGTCTTTCTGACAGGTTCTCCCAGCTCAGCCAAAGAACTCTGCAGTTCTCTCAGAGCGGTCCTTGGGTTCTTGGTCACCTTCTCGACCAAGGTCCTTCTTGCCCAGTTGCTAAGTTTGGTCGGACGGACAGCCAACTGTGCTCTTGGAAACGTTCAATACTCCAGAAATTGTTTTATACCCTTCCACAGATATATGCCTCATCACAATTCTCTCTGGGAACTACGGACAGTTCCTTGGACTTCATGGTATAGTTTCTGCTCTGACATGCACTGTCGACTGTGGGACCTTATATTGACAGGTGTGTTTATTTCTAAATCAAGTCTAAACAATTGAATTTGCCATAGGTGGACACTCTGAAGTAGGTGGATCAAGTAGTGAATTTAATGACAAAATGTGGAATAAGTCAAAAGATATGAAAACTTTCTGAATGCACTGTAGATCATATTCTGACGCACACGCACGCACGCACGCACGCACGCACGCACGCACGCACACACACACACACACACACACACACACACACACACACACACACTTGACTCTCTTTAACCTAAATTCCTTCACACCCTATAAATACACAGTAACTTCTCAGAAAAGGCACCTATGGTGACAACAAGAAAAATGGGAAATATAACATTTCCTCCGATTAGAATGGAGAGCACTAACGTATGATGTTCCACACAGGAGGGGGTTCTGTGTGCCGTGTTATGGAACTCCCTGAAGAACTGTACTCTACTTCTCATTAACTAGCACAAGTTCGCCGGGGTGTCTTCCTCTTTAACAATGAAACAACATGCACACCATTTTTTTCCTGCCGAGTTAAAGAATTCCCTAATTGAAATCAACAGAGGCAGGAACAATGACAACAAAAACATCAACGATGGTAACATGGCCTCCAGTCGGACTGTTCTGAGGAATGGAGGACAAGGTCGCTTGGGTGGGAGAGGAGGGAGGAATTGGGGAAGAAGGGAGGAGAGGAGAAGAGGGGAGGTTGACTGAGGGTTCGGTGTCTCTCTGTGCTAATAATGTCTGTCAATCCATCAAGCGCTTACTGATTAACGGAGTGGAAGGGTGTGTGTCGACATGTCGGGTGTGTGTGGTTGGTTAGGTAAAGAAGTTAGCATTATAGAAGGGCAATTCCACCGTAACAGAATTACACTTTGACAAAAAACAATTTCACTTTAAAATGTATGCCAAACAAAAACAATTGACTTCAAATGTTTACCAATCATATGCACAAGGACTACTTTAACAGTTCCCACTGAATAATTTACAAAAACTCATTTATTGGAAGAACTGTGCAGAGGCAAACTTGGGTAACAGAGTTAGGGTAAAATCTCCCTCGGGGATTTATGCGACCATGTTTTCCAAAAATGCTAAATATCGACTCCGAATTAAGATCTACAGATGTCTGCAGAAAGAATGGGGTGTCAGCTATGAGATCTGTTAATCCAGAAGTCATAACCTTAATTTATACCTCATTTTTAAGATGGAAAATGGTTGAAAAATGTATCTATGCCTTAGTTTCCCCAAACTATAGACTCTTAGCTTCCATTTGACACCCAATTTGATATGCTCCTATGAACGTCACATGTTGGTGCTCATGGGTCCTTTTACATGGAAATGCCCATATGCTAACAATGCCACTCTGTTGTCATATTCAAAGAGTAGACTATAGGGCTGTCCAATGGAGGTGGTCCTGAGTCAGAGTGTAATGACCTCATCCATGTAATGACCCCATCCCCACACCCTCCATAGTGTACACATTCAACCTGACCTGCCTCTCACCCCCAACCCCCTACAGAACACATTCTACAGTCTACAACAGTCAAACCCTGCCCACAACACCCTCTCACTGACCTCTCCCTCACCCCCGACCTCCAACTCACCCCAGACAGACAGAGAGAGAGGACAGAGCGGTTGGGGCTGGGGCTTAATCACATCTCAGCTCGGGAAACTGTACACAAATCTGGCAATAGATACAGTACTGAAGCAAGACCTTAGAACTTAAAATACCTGCGACCTGGGGTAGAAGGTTTACAGCAACGTTAAACATACATAAAATCACAAAATCACCAACAAGATCCTTTTCTGTTATTTCATGTAGTCAGTGAATTGTCAGAACGAAATGGCAAAGGACACTTGTGCACAATACGCTACAGCTCTCATGTTTGAAATGTAAACCGCCTCTTGTGGCAAAGAGACTCCTGTGGGACTTGGAAGATGCAGTAAGGTGGCATTTGGGAGTAGAAAGCAAACAGTGCTGTCATAACAAATGTTTAGTTCCTGAAGTGGCCGTCCCGTATACCAACTACAGTAAGGAAGGGCTGTACTGTAATAACCGCAAGATAATTTTCCCTCTGCGCTTTTGTAAGCTGAACTTTACATCAAAGCGCGTGATTAATTACTGATGAGGGGTTAATGAAACATGAACGCTTTTTGTAATTAACTGCGACTCGGAGATACAGTGCAGACCCCTCGCAAGCCTTCAGCTAGGACTTGTGTTCTTTTCATGTCATGTTCCGCTGTGTCGTCCTCTTGCCATCTTGCACTTTTCTAAGTTTAAGTGAATTCATTAATAAAATTGTATACGATAGGCCAGGAGGGAACAAACGCAAGCTAGATTTGTATATCCCTCTTCTAGAGAGGACGGGGGGGGGGGGGGGGGGGTTTTAATGAAAGGTTTTGAATATTCATCTTGAAAGGTGGTGGAGTGATCCAACAGGGTCAAGATTAAATACAAGACTGTCTTTGCCTTAGAACACATGCTCTCATTAACTGTCTTGTGTGTTGTTTAAGAATTCAGACCCAGACAACATTTCAATCACCCAAAACGTTCCCTTCTCTCCTTTCGTTTATTTCGCTCCCACTCTCATGTCTTTTGTGTGGAAGAAGTTTCAACATATGGAGGCACCTACTCTATCGCTTCTTTGCGGGCGGAATTTGGTAAAAGGGAGAGTGGATGAATCTATTTGGTGATTTAAAATGTGGTCACCACCATACGAGGGACCTGAGGTAGGAAAATGTCCAAGGATGAGAGGGGTCTTAGTAGGGAGTTCCACAGCATTTCCCTTACCAATACACTCAAGGAACACACACACACATACACGCACACTATGAAAAGTACTTGAACAGTATACTCACACACAAACACACAGTGGATAAGACAGTGGGAATGTGTGATTAATATTTAACAAACAGAAACAGAAATAGACGGGGTTTGTATGTTCAGCGCCGAATAAGCTGCAGGAGAGTGGCCTCCACCGTGGCCCATGAAACATTCAACACACTCCAAACAGTAAATCATAGAAAATAAAAAAAGTGAAGTTGAAACCAAGATAGACTCATAAAAGGGATATCAGTGGACTGGATCACATCTGAACGTACGTCTCTTTCAATTCTGCACCGATTCACCCTCTAAACCAACTTATTTTGAACTAATATTCATTGAACAATTTGTCCCGATTTTTCGTTGTTGTCAGCAAATGCTGAATAATGCCAATTAACGGAATACAAAAGATTCTTGATGAGTTATTTTGGCGATGGAAGATGTCAATCTCGTTCTCTGTTATGCTGACCTGATGTATACTGTACATCATCATCACCCGCCTTGTCACACTCGGCACACTCTCTTATAAAACGGAGGAATAGGTTGTCGTAGCGTAAACTACGAACACACAGTGTATAACGGGGTACAGTGTATGGAACAACAAGGGTAAAAAGGCTACCTCTATCTGAAAAATTATATGGTGTGCCGTGTGTGTATGTGTTGTGTTTGCGCCTATGTGTCCGCCTGTGTGTGTGTGAGTGTGTGCGTGTGTCTGCCTGCACATGTTCTACCTGCATAGGATGAATCTGTTCTCTCTCATAATCTACGTAATTACAAATGTGATATATGCGAGCATGAACTTTGAATTATGACCCAACCAGCACATTGTAAAATCTCAGTCCAAACTCTCCCTGAGTATACTCATGGAGACGCTCTTTGGTTTGAGCTACTCATAAATCTCTGCCAACTCCGAGCGGAGTATGGACACTCTTTACACTCTCCAGAGATGGCGTCTTCAGAGGGGGAAAGTACCACTAGAGTAGCCAGCTGCCTCACGTCAGAGAAGACCGAGACAGGGACGGGCTATGATTTTTTTTTATGACATATTTGGCAGAATACCCCCGAAAAACATGCCATTAATTGCTCATGAACACGAGAAACGTTAACTGCACATTTAAAAACACGTATGAATGATGTCCTAAAATGGACGCCATACACCTGGTTTTCAGTAATGGCAAGTGACCCTAAATTCTGGAGCAATGTTTTTGAAGTAACGGGCATATTTTCCTTAGAGAGTGTTCTCTTTCTTGTGTACAGGCCAAGAGAACTCCAGGCGAAGCACAGCATCAGCAGCCCCAGCCAATGCGGTGCGAGGACAAAGGAGTCACTTACTATTGTTACCCTGCCTCAACGTAATTTGTGAGTTAGCATGAGGTGCGATCTCGCCGAAAAACCGGCATCTCGGCGTCCATCTGTCAACTGTAAAAAATAAAAATAAAAAGAGGCACCTGCGACGACGTGCGCTGAGAGTGAGTGGTGAATATTCATTGGCTGTCTGCGCTCTGCCGTTAACTTAGTGGATGTGGTCTGTACGCTGTGGCGGGTGGCTGGCTAGCTGCTGCATGTGGTGTAATTAGCGTTAGCGTAGCGCTAGCTGGTTGAGGATAGGGGGGATGTCGCGGCTCCATTAAGGATGACATTCATCGCTCATCAGTCCACTCACAGATGATGATGATCAGCATACGGCACATCATCACTCCTAATGAGATGCAGTTTGTTGATGAAAGCCATTCATCGAAATTCAAGCTTAACAAAAAAGAAGGAGAGTGGGGAAAAAGATGCACAGTCTAACGCAGCTCATTTTTCAATCTAATGGTGTTAAAAAAAGGATTCATTAACCACCAGCCATCTTTGTCCTAAATGAACGCTGCGTGTGTGTGTGTGTGTGTGTGTGTGTGTGTGTGTGTGTGTGTGTGTGTGTGTGTGTGTGTGTGTGTGTGTGTGTGTGTGTGTGTGTGTGTGTGTGTGTGTGTGTGTGTGTGTGTGTGTGTGTGTGTGTGTGTGTGTGTGTGCGTGCAGACGGGGTGCTCAAGGATTGATATGAACATTGTCACTCACGGACAGCACAGATGGCTAATTTCTGGAAAAAAGCAGATTTGAGCCAGGTTTTAAAAGAAAAAAACAGGAATGGCTATTTTTCTGTGTGTGTGTGTGTGTGTGTGTGTGTGTGTGTGTGTGTGTGTGTGTGTGTGTGTGTGTGTGTGTGTGTGTGTGTGTGTGTGTGTGTGTGTGTGTTCACTTGCGCATGTGTTTGTGTGTGTGACTCTAATGTAGAGCGGGTTCAGTCAGGCTTGACCACTGACATAGAAATGCTTTGTGTTGTAGAGCTGCCAGCTCAACATGGCTGCCTGTCTGTCTGTCTGTCTGTCTGTCTGTCTGTCTGTCTGTCTGTCTGTCTGTCTGTCTGTCTGTCTGTCTGTCTGTCTGTCTGTCTGTCTGTCTGTCTGTCTGTCTGTCTGTCTGTCTGTCTGTCTTTGTGTGTGTGTGTGCGTGCGTGTGCGTGCGTGCGTGCGTGCGTGCGTGCGTGTGTGTTGCCTCCTCTAAAACCTCCATTGTGACCCAGCTAGCTAGCTACAGCCGTCCGTGGAGCCGCTCCAAAGTGCTCTCTGCTCACATTTCGACAAACAAAAGCCCCACTCCACAGTCATCGAAAAGGACTGAGCACAGAAGTAGAAGACCAATTGAGCACTTGCTCTGTTAAGCTGTGTAGTGTACGAGTTGGTGTTCAGGGATGAGGGAGAGGTTGTTGTTCGGGTAAAAATCGGTTTAAATTACCAAATGACCAAGTTAATGATAAACAGGCTTGCTTTGAAGGCCAGAGCCTGTGGAAGAGAAAGAGGGAAATGAATGTGACTCAGCTTGCTAACTTTCTATTAGTAAACAGGAAGAAGAAACTATTGGTATGGTCTGCTGTTGGGCCAGTATCTGACCAACAGTCCTGCTCAGAGAGGGTGGGGCAAGGGGAAGGGATTGGTCTGTGTGTCCCCCCCCATGTGCATACGTCCGTGTCTCAGTGTGTACCAAATGAATTCGGTTGTGAATGAAACATATTTTCTTGTCCTTGCCAACACACATTCCTAACAGCTATCGCTCACCTTCCAGACAAACACAGGCCTCAGGAAGGATCAACGGTCGCTTATGCACAGCTCCGCAGATTCACTCCATCAATTCTAATTAGATCCCCTTTCTGCCCTCCCAGCTCAAGAAAATAAATGGTCAGAACGTCTAAAACATCTGCTGTGCAGATCCACCCCCTCCCTCAGATGGTAAATCATGGCTCGTCTAGTTTGGGCCATTCCACAATGACAGAGGGATGTGAGGGAGAACAGTGGAGGACCGCCAGTTAGACCATCATCATCCTCATCTGTGCTGCTTTCACTCGACTTTTCCTCTTTGTGGCGAGCTTGCACGACCCACAACCTTACCAGGAGTAAAATAAACGGGTTCGACAGAAGCAACAAACGAATCAATCAATCAATCGAATCCAAAGAGCAAACGAATGCCTTAGTCCTACCAGAACCTCTGGTTGAGTCTTTGAAAGGAAGTCCACGTTCAAATCCAAGGAAGCATAGACCCGTTTCCTCGGCCACGTCGTGAAAACTTTAGAACCAGAAAGCTCTTTGTTTACATCACATGCAACTTCAAAATGTCGCTCGTGCAAGTTAACAAACACGCTGTCAGATGGTTAGTGTCTACAAAGGTTAGTGTCTACAGATGTCGTCAGAGGATGGATTACCTAGCAAGCCAGTGAGGCAAGGTAAACAATCACAAATAGAGCTAGATAAAGCCAGTAGAATAATCAACTTGTTGAACATAGCTATAGCCATCAATCTTGTGTGTTTTCATGGTCATCACTCACTGTTAAGTTTGTCAAGGTCCGACTTTAGTGTTAGCTACCCTGCTACAGAGCTTGTTGGTACCAGGATGTGAGCGCGTCACTCGAACGCGACGTTTGCGTTTTAACAAAATACGGCTCTATAATATAAACGTACATAGAAAACACAAAAAGGGAATCCCAGTGAAATCCCAGGTCTACAGTTGATAACCCAATGGATGGCTCTGAACAATTCAATGTCTATTTTCCACTCAAGCAGTTTGGAATATGGAGGGAGAAAAGGAGCAAACAATGCTAGGCTCTCCTCCAACAATGGGCCTAATTCAAGATGGCACCTGTGGGTTGGACACGCCACCAACCGCCATACTTGCAGCCTTAAAGACCCTACTGTTTAATGGGTAATTATCGTCACAATAAAGTGTGTTTTAACGTATCCTTGGTCAAGTGCATACATTAACACATGTATCATAGTTTCATCATTCCTTTTATTTTAAATGTGTAATTTTATGTTACATCTGCTTCATTTTTATTTGATTTTATACTCCTGTCTCTCTTCCAATTATGTCGTAATAAATAAACCAGAACAAATATGTACTGAGTGGACAAAACATTAGGAACACCTTCATAATATTGAGTTGCACCCCCTTTTGCCCTCAGAACAACCTCAATTCGTCCGGGCATGGACTCAAGGTGTTGAAAGCATTCCACAGGGATGCTGGTCCATGTTGACTCCAATGCTTCCCACAGTTGTGTCAAGTTGTCTGGATGTCCTTTCAGTGGTGGACCATTCTTGATACACATGGGAAACTGTTGAGTGTGAAAAATCCAGCAGCATTGCAGTTCTTGACACACTCAAACCGGTGTGCCTGGTACCTACTACCATACCTCGTTCAAAGGCACTTATCTTTTGTCTTGCCCATTCAACCTCTGAATGGCACACATACACAATCCATGTCTCAATTGTCTCAAGGCTTAAAATCCTTCTTTAACCTGTCTCCTCCCCTTCATCTACACTGATTGAAGTGGATTTGACAAATTACATCAATAAGAGATCATAGCTTTCACCTGGATTCACCTGGTCAGTCTCATCGAAATGGTTTTGTACACTCAGTGTATTTTGGTTTGATTCCCATATCAGTAGACACGAGTTAGATGCCTTGTGCTTTACATTTGCGTGGTTCACTAGCCAAAGCAGTTGGGTCTTGGTGTATTGTAAAATAGGCTTGGTCTTTGCCTCCTCGTCTCCTCCTCATCTGCCTTCAGCCAGCCTCCACACGGACAGACATACGGACAGGAGGTCAGACCGTGTCACACTCCTCTGTGTCGGTGGTGGGTGGCATGTCCCACAGTCATTCAACACCTCCAACTGTTCCTCTAACTGTTATACAGCAAAAAAAAATACATACAGATATTTTATATTCTACCGCATCTTCTACCACACTCAAATCTCTCTCAGTAGGCAAGATGGTATAGTAGTATCATATCATCAACGGTTCCACGATCTACAGGAAGAATGCCACACCCACACAGAGGTATGCCTCTAACCCCGTGGAGACCACAGTCTGAGGGGTTCGGTGTTAAAATGTCCGTTTAAGATTCCAAATGTGTCTGGAAACACGTTTTCTCCAGCCACACATGAGGAGGCCGACGGTGAAAGCGGGTGTTGTTTTGAAACGTGCCCTCTTTAAAAAGCACTCTCGTGTGCAGCAGAGCTACCCAGCTTCCTACACAATAAAACATGTGATTTATTTAGTGTTTGGAGGGCTGTCAGGCCCCGGCCCGCGGTTTCACAAGGTCTAATGTTCTTAAATTGCCTGGCTAGATATACACACGGCGCAGGCATGGAGAGACACCCTCGTGAGCTGTTCAATAAAGGAACGGAAGAGGTGTCATTCCACTATTACCCTGTTTAGCACACGGACGTGCTCACGTGCACGCCCGCACGCATACTGTTCACATAGACATATACACACAGAGAGACATTTGGTAAAGATGCGTAGTGTGCATACAGTGTACGTACACAAATATCCAAACACATTTATGCACACCTTCAGTATTATTTAGTATTCTCTCTCAGTCTCTCTCTCTCTCTCTCTCTCTCTCTCTCTCTCTCTCTCTCTCTCTCTCTCTCTCTCTCTCTCTCTCTCTCTCTCTCTCTCTCTCTCTCTCTCTCTCTCCTCTCTCTCTCTCTCTCTCTCTCTCTCTCTCTCTCTCTCTCTCTCTCTCTCTCTCTCTCTCTCTCTCTCTCTCTCTCTCTCTCTCTCTCTCTCTCTCTCTCTCTCTCTCTCTCTCTCTCTTCCTCACTTTCTCTCTCTCTCTCTCTCTCTCTCTTCCTCACTTTCTCTCTGTAATGTCCTCTCCAGACACCAGTACACTTGAGGTGTTTAAGGTAATTGCACTCAGGCCTTCATCTTAGGGGCCGGCTGGCTGGCGCACCACTCTCACGTGTAGAATCATTAACCAGGCTAACAATTACGGCCGGCTCTCATAATTGATCAGAAAAATGTCTCGGGGAGGTTAAAAGGTATTAAATATCACCACTTTCTTAATTTACTGCTGCTGTCAAAGAAAAAGAGGGAAAGGGAGAGGTAAAATGAAAATCATCGTCTTTTCCCCGCTCCTCTCTCAGCTCTAATGATTAGGCTCAATTTAAAAGTGTTTTTGTGTTATTATACACTAGCCGAACGCAGCCATGATGCCCGCGTGGCTATCTCATGGCTAATTGTGTGTACACAGGGTCATTGGATTTTAATTCACTCCCTTGATTTTTTCCCACGTGTGTGTACGTGTTATCGCCAATTCTAATGGCTTGCCACCGGCCATTATTGCCCAGTTTAGCGCCGACCCTGCTAGATGAGGGGCCAGTGGGCATCTGTGTGTATGTGTAGTGGAACTGGATAGGGGGCGTCAGCAAGACTATCGAAGCGTCTACAAGATGTGAAGACATTCCGAGGACTCCCATTTTGGTTAAGTATCTTGCTACACATTTCATTAGCGATAGAGCGACAATGGCGATATGGCAATGCCAGTAATGAGCTGTAACAAGGATAATAGACAGCACAGTAGGTCTGACACCAACCAAAATTGTACCTTTTTTTTGTAAGAACCTCCAACCAATTAATAAAAGCAACGTACAATGTTATCTGTGCCAAATAGTTGTTTGATAAACTACTACAGCTAAACTAAGTGAAAAACGCATTGACACATTTTTTTAGAGGGCCTCTCTAACCCAGAGCTGTACAGGCGGGATAGAAAGGCCTCACAGCCACAACGATTGACCCTATAATGTCCTCATGGGCTCACTCATTCCTCTATGCCACTTCCCAGTCAGCCCTTACACTGCCATTGCAAACAGCTAGACAGTGGTAGCTTCCCTCGCTCTGTCTCCATGTGTCGAGGCTAGCCAGCACTAGCAACACAGTCACAGTGCCTCCCTTCTCTTCGCTCTAGAGGAAGGCAGGCTGACAATGATGGGCAGTGGGGGGGAGGGAAGGGAACAGCAGGGGGACAGGGGCGAGCAGGGGTGAGCGACGCTCTGTGCCTCTCAAATCAGGTCCATTTTTTTCATTAGCTCATATCCTTGCCAGGCTTTACAGCTGGCTGATCCGCAATCAGCAGCCGTTTGTTTCAATCAAGCCCGAGCAGCAGCACCTCCACATCTAGAGACAGGGCCAGATTACAGAGGGAGGGAGGGAGGGGGAAAAGAGGAGAAGGATGTCTTTACCCTGCAGTTACAATGATGGGGTGTGGAGAGGGACATCCAAATGCAGCCAAGCTGGAGCCAAGCTACAGGAAAAGCAGGTATTTGAAATATACAGCCAGGGACCTCTCCATAACAATATATCAATATACAGGCAGAGAGAGAGAGAGAGAGTGAGAGAGAGAAAGAGAGAGAGTGAGAGAGAGAAAGAGAGAGAGAGAGAGAGAGAGAGTGAGAGAGAGAGAGAGAGAGTGAGAGAGAGAGAGAGAGATAGAGAGAGAGAGAGAGTGAGAGAGAGAGAGAGAGAGAGAGAGAGAGAGGGATGGAGGGAGGGAGGGAAAGTACACTGTCTGTCTCTGCCCTATCGTTACCAAGAGCCTCATCCACCTCTCTGTGGAAAGGATGGAATGAAAAAAGATGAGAGAATGAATGAGGGATGATTTAAAGGAGCAGGTGTAGTGTCTCGGAGAGGCCTTGTGCCTACTGAGCGTGCCCAACAAGCTGCAGAGAGCGAGGCGTGTTGGATCTATAAGCAAAGTATTTACCCTGCCAGTGAGTGAGAGAGATTAGCCTGTACAATAGTGATTTATACACACACCCAGCAATCCATTACCCCTTACAATATGTATAGCCACCCTCTACCTCCCTCCCTCTCTCTCTCTCTCTCTCTCTCTCTCTCTCTCTCTCTCTCTCTCTCTCTCTCTCTCTCTCTCTCTCTCTCTCTCTCTCTCTCTCTCTCTCTCTCTCTCTCTCCCGTTTCTCCCTCCTCTCTCCCTCTATCCACCCCCCTTTCCCTCCCTCGCTCCATACCTCCCTCCGCCCTCTCTCCCTCCCTCTCATACACTCGTTCCCTGTAGGCCCTGTCAGTGGGGCCCTGATTCCCAGTTAGCCTCCAGGTACGATATTTGATCACAGTAACTACTGACTCTGTCACCTCTATTTCTTCTCTTTGCAAATACATTATATATAAGGCAGGACAGCAAGAGATTTATGGTAGAGAGCAGAGGAATCATATAGAGATGGATTAAAAGCCATGTTGGAGAGAGAGAGAGATAGATAGATAGATAGATAGATAGATAGATAGATAGATAGATAGATACAACCCAAAGGCCTGCATTGGGGTATATTTTTGTGCTTCAACAGGCAGAACATGAGTCCTAGAAGTGTAGGTACAGGCATAGGTGGAAGCTATTTGAAATGTTGAATTACATTAAGGCAGAGAAATGTTTACAATTGTGAAATCGTATGACAGCAAAGAGACAACAAATTCGTTTCCAGGTTATATTTTGAAGTGTAACAAAAATGAAACTGTTGCTGTGGCTCATCTTTGACATACTGTATCATCATATTGTGTTGGGATCGAGAATTCATAAACAAACGAAGAGATGTGGGGGACTCCCGAGTGGCGCAGCGGTCTAAGGCACTGCATCTCAGTGATGACCCTGGTTCAATTCCAGGCTGTATCTCCACCAGCCGTGATTGGGAGTCCCATAGAGGGGCGCACAATTGGCCCAGCGTCGTCCGGGTTTGTGTTTGGCCGGGGTAGGCCGCCATTGTAAATAAGAATATGTTCTTAACTGACCTCCCTAGTTAAAAAATATATAAAAAGGTAGGTTTACATACACCTAAGGTGACATATAACCAATATGTAAAATTGATTTAACCAACATATTACCTACATCTGAAATAGTTTCATGTGGTTCATCCAGATGACTTTGAGTGCCATGCCATCAACAGTTTGTTAGCTACATTCCTCCAGACACTAAGTAATAACCAGTGGGATGTGACAGATCACATGAGTGTCTATTCATGTCATTGTATAGCCCCTTCCCCATCTCTTCTGGAATTGGCCAGCCTCACCACAAATACAGTGTGACAGCTAAAAGCAGCAGACAAGTTGGGACATTATGCTAATCATGAGATGTCATTACATCTTTAGGAGAATGGCTCCTGGGCTTGATAGGAGATGTCTCTAAAGCCATATCACACACCTTAAATCCACCATATCCCTCCTATAAGCCCCCCCACTCACCACCATTCCCTGAAAACGCCCCCCCCAGCCCCCCCCCAGCCCCCGAGCCCTCCAAAAGCCTGGTAATTGCACAGTCTGACCTAGTTAGCCAGACTAGCAGCATGTCATATCATCTCATCGCTTGTGTCAACAGGTAATGATGCTCAGTGAAGCTAATTCAGACCTTAATTGTGGTGGCAGATCTGGTGTGTGGGGCGGGGTGTACATAAAATAGGGCTGGTGTACTCTCGGATGAGGTCAATGAAAATGACCTGTCACAACACACAATCACGCGCACACACTCAGTGATACTCTGAGGCAACCCCACCCTTACAAATGAAATCACATGAAAAAATCGAATGGCTTTCGGGACACAAGTTTGACACATTTCTTTTTCACCACTTTCAGCTACATCTGGTCTTCCATCCGAGGACCAAACCAGGAGAGACCCCGCTTAGCTTCAAAGGCAAACCAGCATTTTGAAGGAATGAGCAACACGAAATGAGGCAGCAAAGGCCAAGGTAACGTAACCAAAGATAAGGAATATTGCATAAAAAATGACATTTTTGCATCCATTTACAATTAATTTGTTCTTGCATTTCGAAATGATTTCCTTGCAATATTTTGTTTCGCCATCAATACTTTTAGGTGTATGTTTTGCGATCAACACTATTTTTGTTTGCAATACTTAGAATGTTGTTCTCGACTTCAAAAGTTTTGCTTGACATTAACCACACAAAAGTAACTCACTCACTAGAGGATGGCACCATATAATGGCACTATGACTCTATTTAAGGGGTTTAAAGCGGCAGACCTTCATTGAAGTAATAACACTCCCTGCCACAGTTTCAGTAAAAAGCTGAGGGATGATGGGGCGGGAGAAATGCAACCACTCTCAAATGAAACGCTGTGGATGCAAGGACTGACCATCCATGATATTAAAATGATGGTTTCAACCATGTTTTTGGGCTATGCAGTGGTTGTTTACATTTCATTTGTTTACAAACATTGGAGTAAAACTAGCTTATATTTTGGGTTCTGACAGTTGAACCAAAATGATGAGGCATTTATACGTTATATTCTTCAAGAATCAACGGGTACATATCATTAAGTCCAAAAATGGATGTAGCAACTAAGGAGTGGCCCTCTAATAGGCAATGACCTTCATACAGCTGAACTATGCCGCCATTTTAACGATTCAATAAACCTGCCCCGCAAAAATGTATTCTACCCACTGTCACGCAAAAATGTATTCTACCCACTGTCATGCGAATGTCCCGCAAAATCGTTCCCTTGTCCTGCATTTGGGCTTTTTAGATGTGGTCACTGTAATTCCACCAGTGGAAACATTGTTACTGGAACATGTTAACACTAAATACGTGGTTTCACATGTTAAAAACGTTCACATGTGAAAATTTGATATGCAGTGAAAGTTTTTAATACGTGAAACCGCAAATTTCACATGTAAAACTGCAATTCACATGTGAGGTTAAAACATGTTATTCTACTTACATGTGAAAAAGTGGTGTTAACATGTGAACTCAACATTTTAATAATGTGAACATCTGTGAACTTCACATGTGAAATTTAAACTCGACATGTGAGAAAAAAAATATCGATTTCACATGTGACAATTTGATTTTCACATGTGAAACTGCAAATACAACGCTTTTTTTTTGTAAGGGAAAACACACGAAGCAGTCAATCTCAGTTGTATTGAAGATGCTTGGTCGTTGTCCATTTTTATCAGTTTAATCTCTTTAATCTAAACGTGCACTAAGATAAAAGTACTCTCTCAGACAAACAGTAAAATACAATAAAACAGTCAAACATCAACACTAACTCTCAACTACTGTAACGTGTTAGTATGTCAAACATGAAGGACAATAGCCACAGCCACATGGTCAAATTACAATGTAATAAACCCTAGCATACACACCTTTAGTGACATTTACTCAGTCACACGC
>NC_074702.1:35070526-35090526 GCF_029448725.1 Salvelinus fontinalis | reverse complement strand
GATCTAGGCCGATTCCGGGTGATCGTCGGGGCACTCGGCTGAGAGTCAGACTCGAGTCTGGGCCGCCTTCGCCAGTATTACTTATGGCTAGGATGCGGGGATTGAGCTCCGGCTGATTCCGGTGTGAGTTATCTGGCCCAAATGTATTACTTGGGGCCCGGGCCGATTGGAGCTACTCTCTGGCAGATGATTACACGAGCTGCTTTATAGAATTAACATTTCACTATTTATTTATTTTTCCATATTTTCCTCAATGTTTCTGTGATTAAAAAAAATACAATTAACATTTCAATTAAATTATTTAAGAGTCCTGCATGGTATTTTAGTATCTTGATACTTGCAAGGCATATTGATAAGCATAAAAAATGTTGAGGGTGGAAGTTCCCAAGTGACGCAGTGGTCTGAGACACTGCAATGCTATAGCAAACTGTGTTGCTACAGATGCTAGTTCAAAGCCTGTGCTGGCAGTGACCAGAAGACCCTTGAAGTGACTCACAATTGGCCCAGCATTGTCTGAGTTATGGGAAGGTTTGGCTGGCCAGGAAGTCCTTGTCCTTTTGCTCTGTAGTGTCTCCTGTGGTGGGCCAGGTGCATGCACGCTGACACGGTCACCAGGTGTATGATGTGTCCTCCAATACAAAATATTTTTTGGTGGATGGGTATAATTTCTATGTATAAAATGTATAAAAGTAATATTTAAAATGACTAAATAGGGTAATTTGGTATACATTAATTTCAATTTGCATCGGGCCGCTTCTGGGGGGATCCTGGTAAGTTGCCTGCAAATTTGGCTCAATTCCGGTAGACGGAAACAGCCTGATGTACTTGAGGCGATTCTGGGCAGTCATCCATTTTGAGTCCGGGCCGAGTTCGACACACGATTCTGGGTCGATTCAATCAGTTCCGGCCCCCCGGAAGTGGGCCGCTTCTGGGCCAATTCCTCATTGCTAGCTGGGATGATTATTGACAATGTTACGTTCTCTTTGTTTTAGCCATTACACTGACTGAGCACTGACTTTCTTCTCAAAAAATGGAACCTGGCGTAGAAAATATATGATGGAAACCGTTGAGTAAAACAGCTATACCACATTTTGCTGCGTTACAGCCTAAATTCAAAATGGATTTAATCGTTTTTTTTCTTCTCATCCATCTAACACTCCATAATGACAAAGTAAAAACATGTTTTTAGAAATGTTTGCAGATTTATTGAAAATGAACACAGCATATGTAATGTACTTAAGTATTTAAGTATTCACACCACACCACACACCACTTAAGTATTCACACCACACCACAATACATTGTTAGAATAACTTTTGGCAGCAATTACAGCTGTGAGTCTTTCTTGGTAAGTCTCTAGGAGCTTTGAACAACTTGATTGTACAATATTTGCCCATTATTCTTTTCAAAATTCTTCAAGCTCTGTCAAATCGGTTATTGATCATTGCTAGACCACCATTTTAAAGTCTTGGCAGAGATTTTCAAGACGATTTAAGTCATAACTGTAACTCCCACTCAGAAACATAAACCGTCTTCTTGGTAAGCAACTCAAGTGTACATTTTGCCTTGGGCCGAAAGGTAAATTAATCTCCCAGTGTACAGAGGAAAGCAGACTCAACCAGGTTTCCGATTTTGCTTGTGCTTAAAAGTTCCATTCCATTTCTTTTGTATCCTGAAAAACTCCCCAGTCCTTAATGATTACAAGCATACCTATAACATGATGCAGCCACCACTATGTTTGAAAATATGGAGAGTGGTAATCAGCAATGTGTTGTATTGTATTTGCCCCAAACAACACTGTATTCAGGACAAAAACGGAATTGCTTTGCCACATTTTTTTGCAGAATTACTTTTGTGCCTTGTTGCAAAAAGGATGGATGTTTTGGAATATTTTCATTCTGTACAGGATTCCTTATTTTAACTCTGTCAATTAGGTTAGTATTGTGGAGTAACTACAATGCTGTTGATCCATTCTCAGTTTTCTCCTATCACAGCCAGTCAATTCTGTAACTTTTTTAAAGTCACCATTGGCCTCAGGGTGAAATCGCTGAGCGGTTTTCTTCCTCGCAGGTTAGGAAGGACGCCTGTATCTTTGTAGTGACTGGATGTATTGATGCACCATCCAAAGTGTAATTAATAACTTCAACATGCTCAAAGGGATATTCACTGTCTGCTTTTTATTATTTTTACCAATAAGTGCCTTTTTTTTGCGAGGCATTGGAAAGCCCCCCTGATCTTTGTAGTTTAATATGTGTTTCAAATTCACTGCTCAACTGGGGGGCCGTACAGATAATTGTATGTGTGGGGTACAAAGATGAGGTAGTCGTTAGAAAATCATGTTAAACACTATTGTTGCACACAGAGTAAGTCCATGCAACGTATCATTTTTGCTGCTGGATAAAGGGGTTGAATATTTATTGACTCAAGACACTTCAGCTTAAAAATCTTTCATTCATTTGTAAAAAAATAGATTTTTTTTACATTTTGGGGTATTGTGTGTAGGCCAATGACAAAAAAAATCTTTTTAATCAAATTTAAATTCAGGCTGTAAAGCAACAAAATGTGGAAAAAGTCAAGGGGTGTGAAAACTTTCTGAAAGCCATGTTAATGTTTTTAGGCTTTGTATGTTCGTGTCTCATTTTATTATCTTATTTTTCCGATGAGGAAGACAGCATCAAACCAAGATGGGAGCTCTATGAAGAGAAAAACCCAGGTGTCGAATTTTGAGCTGCCACATCCCCTTTGAGTGACAGCCAACAATACTTCCAAGGCTTCCTTATGCGACGCCACGGACAAACTGCACTGCACATCACATGCAGGCCAAAATGGAACATATCACACGGCGGCGCAGCCACTGATCTCAGCGCCGGAGGCCGCCAATCAAGCGCATCACAAAGCAGCTGTCTGCTTCCTGACAGCGGCCAGGGCCAGAGACTTAACCCCTCGCCTGCCAGCCTGAGACCACAACACACACACAGGCATGCACACACATACACAGACAGACATACACACAGTCTGAGCAGATAGTATCTCTAGTGCATCCCAACCCATGCAAACTGATCACCATTACAGGGATCGCAATCCAGGATGTAGTGACGTTGTTGTTTTCAGCTGGACCAGAATATTATCTCTATATTCCCATGAATAAGACCACACTCAATACTGTACCACTACCATTACATAGTAACATGAATAAGACCACACTCAATACTGTACCACTACCATTACATAGTAACATGAATAAGACTACACTCAATACTGTACCACTACCATTACATAGTAACATGAATAAGACTACACTCAATACTGTACCACTACCATTACATAGTAACATGAATAAGACCACACTCAATACTGTACCACTACCATTACATAGTAACATGAATATTCCCACACTCAATACTGTACCACTACCATTACATAGTAACATGAATATTCCCACACTCAATACTGTACCACTACCATTACATAGTAACATGAATATTCCCACACTCAATACTGTACCACTACCATTACATAGTAACATGAATATTCCCACACTCAATACTGTACCACTACCATTACATAGTAACATGAATATTCCCACACTCAATACTGTACCACTACCATTACATAGTAACATGAATAAGACCACACTCAATACTGTACCACTACCATTACATAGTAACATGAATATTCCCACACTCAATACTGTACCACTACCATTACATAGTAACATGAATAAGACTACACTCAATACTGTACCACTACCATTACATAGTAACATGAATAAGACTACACTCAATACTGTACCACTACCATTACATAGTAACATGAATAAGACCACACTCAATACTGTACCACTACCATTACGTAGTAACATGAATATTCCCACACTCAATACTGTACCACTACCATTACATAGTAACATGAATAAGACTACACTCAATACTGTACCACTACCATTACATAGTAACATGAATAAGACCACACTCAATACTGTACCACTACCATTACATAGTAACATGAATATTCCCACACTCAATACTGTACCACTACCATTACATAGTAACATGAATAAGACCACACTCAATACTATACCACTACCATTACATAGTAACACGAATAAGACCACACTCAATACTGTACCACTACCATTACATAGTAACATGAATATTCCCACACTCAATACTGTACCACTACCATTACATAGTAACATGAATAAGACCACACTCAATACTGTACCACTACCATTACGTAGTAACATGAATATTCCCACACTCAATACTGTACCACTACCATTACATAGTAACATGAATAAGACTACACTCAATACTGTACCACTACCATTACATAGTAACATGAATATTCCCACACTCAATACTGTACCACTACCATTACATAGTAACACGAATAAGACTACACTCAATACTGTACCACTACCATTACATAGTAACATGAATAAGACTACACTCAATACTGTACCACTACCATTACATAGTAACATGAATATTCCCACACTCAATACTGTACCACTACCATTACATAGTAACATGAATATTCCCACACTCAATACTGTACCACTACCATTACATAGTAACATGAATAAGACCACACTCAATACTGTACCACTACCATTACATAGTAACATGAATATTCCCACACTCAATACTGTACCACTACCATTACATAGTAACACGAATAAGACCACACTCAATACTGTACCACTACCATTACATAGTAACATGAATAAGACCACACTCAATACTGTACCACTACCATTACATAGTAACATGAATAAGACCACACTCAATACTGTACCACTACCATTACATAGTAACATGAATAAGACTACACTCAATACTGTACCACTACCATTACATAGTAACACGAATAAGACCACACTCAATACTGTACCACTACCATTACATAGTAACATGAATAAGACCACACTCAATACTGTACCACTACCATTACATAGTAACATGAATATTCCCACACTCAATACTGTACCACTACCATTACATAGTAACATGAATAGTCCCACACAATACTGTACCACTACCATTACATAGTAACATGAATAGTCCCACACAATACTGTACCACTACCATTACATAGTAACATGAATAGTCCCACACAATACTGTACCACTACCATTACATAGTAACACGAATAAGACCACACTCAATACTGTACCACTACCATTACATAGTAACATGAATATTCCCACACTCAATACTGTACCACTACCATTACATAGTAACATGAATAAGACCACACTCAATACTGTACCACTACCATTACATAGTAACATGAATAAGACTACACTCAATACTGTACCACTACCATTACATAGTAACATGAATAAGACCACACTCAATACTGTACCACTACCATTACATAGTAACATGAATAAGACTACACTCAATACTGTACCACTACCATTACATAGTAACATGAATATTCCCACACTCAATACTGTACCACTACCATTACATAGTAACATGAATATTCCCACACTCAATACTGTACCACTACCATTACATAGTAACATGAATATTCCCACACTCAATACTGTACCACTACCATTACATAGTAACATGAATAAGACTACACTCAATACTGTACCACTACCATTACATAGTAACATGAATAAGACTACACTCAATACTGTACCACTACCATTACATAGTAACATGAATAGTCCCACACTCAATACTGTACCACTACCATTACATAGTAACATGAATAAGACTACACTCAATACTGTACCACTACCATTACATAGTAACATGAATAAGACCACACTCAATACTGTACCACTACCATTACATAGTAACATGAATAAGACTACACTCAATACTGTACCACTACCATTACATAGTAACATGAATAAGACTACACTCAATACTGTACCACTACCATTACATAGTAACATGAATAGTCCCACACTCAATACTGTACCACTACCATTACATAGTAACACGAGTTAGACCACACCTCTAACTTAATTGGGTATATCAGATAATGCATAATAAGATGTTCTGTGTGACACATACATAGCGTTTAATGGGCCTGATGCATGATGCAGTGGTCTCATATTGTTGCCCTTACGAGAGGGAGTTTTGATGTGTTGTCAGGCCTGGTGTAAAAATAACTGAAGTGACAAGGGTGTCTTGGTTGTCACTGTTGTCAGACTGGTGCGGATTTTCACAGCCGCGGTTCGTTGGTGTGTGTGTGTGTGTGTGCGCCTGTGTGCGTGTGTGGACGTGTGTACATGCGTGTGTACATGTGCTCCTTCGTGCGTGTGTGCTCATGTTGTGGGTGACATTGCTGATCGCTCTGTGATGACAGCCTATCATTGTCGCGATGTGAGAGTGAGGGTGGCAGTAGGGCCTTTTTTGGCATGTGTTTCTCCACGCCTTCATCAGTGTCTGTGGCTGGCTGGCTTTACATAGGGAGGGATGTTGGCACCGAAATGGCACCGTATTCCTTAAATAGTGCTCTCCTCAGAGTTCCCTCAGACGTACTGGGCCGAAGGCGAGTTTTGTGGTCAGGCGTACTCACCATGGGAATCATTGTCTCTGCCTCTCTGGGAATTGTCAGGTGATAATACTGGTCAAAATGTGTCTGTTCAATTAATTACAGTGTATTACAAGATTCTACCCCCCCCCCCCCCCCCCACCCCCACACACACACACACACACGCACACACACATACACACACACACACACATTCACCTGACAGGGTGAAGTAGAATTATCCAGTAAGAGTGACAGGGACGTGACAAGCAGTCCATTAAATCAAACCCCAGACACTAGCAGCTCCCCTCCTTCCATCACTCTGGTGATGAGGCCCCCATCAATGTGGCCATTAAGTGGATTGTCTGGCCATGCACAGACAGGCAGCAGATCTGTTACCAGGCATATTTATTTATAATGTCGCCATGAGGACTAGGATATCAACATGGCTCTGAAGAGAGTGATAGCCTCATAGGAACCGTCAGAAGCGTCTAATTTGTTCAGATGCAGTTTAAACTCTATTCCCTCTTTGTTCAGACAAATACAAACTTTATTGACGCGTCAGAGACAAGACGGAGCGTCATGGAACAGCGCCGCTGTGTTAGGAACGCACGTTTCACAGGTGAGAAGGCAGTTAACCTTTAAACAGATGGACAATACCAAATGGCGCGTACAATTATTAGACTCTAAACAACCACGGTGCACTCGCGAAACTGACCATTTCTGTCACACAGGCCTCACTTTCCCAATGTGTCATCGTCTCCCCACTCGTGGACACTGTTTTAATGTACTTTCTGTACAAAAAAATACTGTCCAAAGTTATGTTTGTAAAAACAGCATGGTAATGTGAGTTATTTGTTTACGCTAAGTCTGTAGCTACCAGGGTTGGGGTCAATGAAATGGCCTTATTATCATTGAAATGGAATTGACCGCAAATTATAGTTAAGCCTTAAAACAGACCGAAGTGTTAAGGCTTACAAAATACCTTCCATACTGTTGGGCAGACCAGCAAACGGAGGGTCACATTTCCTATTAGCTCCTATTATCTATGCTAACATGCTAACAGCAGTGGACAGGTGCTAGGACTGTGGCCTTCTATTCCAGGCCTTGAGGCCCCCCACATCCCCACATCTCTATACATCCAGGGCCTGGGTCTGACCAAACCGGCCCCCGAGGTCCCTATCCCTACTCCCTCTAATCTGGTTACTGGGGCAACGACAAGGATTAGCCGTGTGACATGGGAGGGGTTTCTCTAACGAGACTGCTCATATGCATAATTCATGTAAACATGATGGTTCGGGAGGTGGGGAATTGAGGGGGGACGGGGACGGAGGGGGCGGGAGGGGGTGGGTGTTGAGTGCAGCCATAATGGAAAAATGCTACAAACACACAGTGATGTCTGAATAAACACTTCAGTCAGTCAGTCACTGGAGCAGAGATGAAATAGAGTGAAATAGAGTGAAGCAGAAGTGGAGGGGAATGGAATAGTCTGAGGTATTAATACAGCGAGGGTGGTATTCATTTTATATCAAGACATTCAGAAGGCACTCAAAGCAGATGATGACCATTGAAATGCAGTGCTCTATAGGGGGAATTTGCACCCGAGTTAAGCGCGCGTAAATGGAACTTCCATTTTTTTGATGCACTTTTCTCTCTAAGTGTATGCTGACCTTGAATTTAGGCGCGAGAATAGCGTGCTATTTACCCACCATTCGTTTAAGGGTGAAGATTTAAGAAGGTGTGTCAGGGGTGAGTGCACAGAAACACGTATTCTTGACTTAGTTCCTCTAGGACTCCACCACCTTTACGTGCGATGAAACCATGAATAGGGTCGAGCGAACCCGCTGTCATATTAACATGACATGTCATAGGTTATCATTTTAATCATAGGCCCTCATAATTTGCAGGGATTCAGTTTGTTATCAGTTATATTTTAAATATTTTGTTAAATATTAGCCACTATCAGGAGCCACAATCATAAATACACACATACATTTATACTGTAACTATCACTTAAGCAACAAGGCCCGGGGGGGGGGGGTGTGGTATATGGCCTTATTGCTATTATAAACTGGTAACCAAGGTCATTCAAATCAAATCAAATCAAATCGTATTTGTCACATACACATGGTTAGCAGATGTTAATGCGAGTGTAGCGAAATGCTTGTGCTTCTAGTTCCGACAATGCAGTAATCACCAATGAGTAATCTAACCTAACAATTTCACAACAACTACCTTATACACAAGTGTAAAGGGATGAAGAATATGTACATAAAAATATATGAATGAGTGATGGTACAGAACGGCATAGGCAAGATGCAGTAGATGGTATCGAGTACAGTATATACATATGAGATGAGTAATGTAGGGTATGTAAACATATAAAAGTGGCATTGTTTAAAGTGGCTAGTGATACATGTATTACATAAAGATGGCAAGATGCAGTAGATGGTATAGAGTACAGTATATACATATGAGATGAGTAATGTAGGGTATGTAAACATTATATTAAGTGGCATTGTTTAGTGGCTAGTGATACATTTTTTACATCAATTTTTCCATTATTAATGTGGCTGGAGTTGTGTTGGCAGCAGCCACTCAATGTTAGTGGTGGCTGTTTAACAGTCTGATGGCCTTGAGATAGAAGCTGTTTTTCAGTCTCTCGGTCCCTGCTTTGATGCACCTGTACTGACCTCGCCTTCTGGATGATAGCGGGGTGAACAGGCAGTGGCTCGGGTGGTTGTTGTCCTTGATGATCTTTATGGCTTTCTTGTGACATTGGGTGGTGTAGGTGTCCTGGAGGGCAGGTAGTTTGCCCCCGGTGATGCGTTGTGCAGACCTCACTACCCTCTGGAGAGCCTTACGGTTGTGGGCAGAGCAGTTGCCATACCAGGCGATGATACAGCCCAACAGGATACTCTCGATTGTGCATCTGTAAAGGTTTGTGAGTGCTTTTGGTGACAAGCCAAATTTCTTCAGCCTCCTGAGGTTGAAGAGGCGCTGCTGCGCCTTCTTCACCATGCTGTCTGTGTGGGTGGACCAATTCAGTTTGTCCGTGATGTGTACGCCGAGGAACTTAAAACTTACTACCCTCTCCACTACTGTCCCGTCGATGTGGATAGGGGGGTGCTCCCTCTGCTGTTTCCTGAAGTCCACGATCATCTCCTTTGTTTTGTTGACGTTGAGTGTGAGGTTATTTTCCTGACACCACACTCCGAGGGCCCTCACCTCCTCCCTGTAGGCCGTCTCGTCGTTGTTGGTAATCAAGCCTACCACTGTAGTGTCGTCTGCAAACGTGAAGATTGAGTTGGAGGCGTGCATGGCCAAGCAGTCGTGGGTGAACAGGGAGTACAGGAGAGGGCTCAGAACGCACCCTTGTGCGGCCCCAGTGTTGAGGATCAGCGGGGTGGAGATGTTGTTACCTACCCTCACCACCTGGGGGTGCGTTAACTAGTGTTAAATGCTGAGCTGTAGTTGATGAACAGCATTCTCACATAGGTATTGGGCATAGGCATCACCTCTTGTCCAGATGGGTTAGGGCAGTGTGCAGTGTGGTTGCGATTGCATCGTCTGTGGACCTATTGGGGCGGTAAGCAAATTGGAGTGGGTCTAGGGTGTCAGGTAGGGTGGAGGTGATACGGTCCTTGACTAGTCTCTCAAAGCACTTCATGATGACAGAAGTGAGTGCTACGGGGCGGTAGTCGTTTAGCTCAGTTACCTTAGCTTTCTTGGGAACAGGAACAATGGTGGCCCTCTTGAAGCATGTGGGAACAGCAGACTGGGATAAGGATTGATTGAATATGTCCGTAAACACACCAGCCAGCTGGTCTGCGCATGCTCTGAGGACGCGGCTGGGGATGCCCTCTGGGCCTGCAGCCTTGCGAGGGTTAACACGTTTAAATGTTTTACTCACGTCGGCTGCAGTGAAGGAGAGTCCGCAGGTTTTGGTAGTGTCAGTGTCAGTATTGTCCTCAAAGCCAGCAAATAAGTTGTTTAGTCAGTCTGGGAGCAAGACATCCTGGTCCGCGACGGGGCTGGTTTTCTTTTTGTAATCCGTGATTGACTGTAGACCCTGCCACATACCTCTTGTGTCTGAGCCGTTGAATTGCGACTCTACTTTGTCTCTATACTGATGCTTAGCTTGTTTGATGGTCTTGTGGAGGGAATAGCTACGCTGTTTGTATTTGGTCATGTTTCCAGTCACCTTGCCCTGGTTAAAAGCAGTGGTTCGCGCGAATGCTGCCATGAATCCACGGTTTCTGGTTTGGGAATGTTTTAATAGTTGCTGTGGGTACGACATCGCAGATGCACTTGCTAATAAACTCGCTCACCGAATCAGCGTATTCGTCAATGTTGTTGTTTGACGCAATGCGGAACATATCCCAATCCACGTGATCGAAGCAATCTTGAAGCGTGGAATCAGATTGTTCGGACCAGCGTTGAACAGACCTGAGCGCGGGAGCTTCCTGTTTTAGTCTCTGTCTATAGGCAGGGAGCAACAAAATGGGGTTGTGGTCAGCTTTTCCGAAAGCAGGGCGGGGGAGGGCCTTATATGCGTCGCGGAAGTTAGAATAACAATGATCCAGGGTTTTACCAGCCCTGGTAGCACAATCGATATGCTGATAGAATTTAGGGAGCCTTGTTTTCAGATTAGCCTTGTTAAAATCACCAGCTACAATGAATGCAGCCTCAGGATATGTGGTTTCCAGTTTACATAGAGTCAAATAAAGTTCGTTCAGGGCAATCGATGTGTCTGCTTGGGGGGAGAATATATGCGGCTGTGATTATAATCGAAGAGAATTCTCTTGGTAGATAATGCGGTCGACATTTGATTGTGAGGAATTCTAAGTCAGGTGAACAGAAGGACTTGAGTTCCTGTATGTTGTTATGATCACACCACGTCTCCTTAATCATAAGGCATACCCCCCCTGCCCCTCTTCTTACCAGAAAGATGCTTGTTTCTGTTGGTGCGATGCGTGAAGAAACCAACTGGCTGTACCGACAACCGATAGCGTGTCTCGATTGAGCCATGTTTCCGTGAAGCAAAGAACGTTACAGTCTCTTATGTCTCTCTGGAATGCTAACCTTGCTCGGATTTCATCAACCTTGTGTCAAGAGACTGGACATTGGCGAGTAGTATGCTCGGGAGCGGTGCGCGATGTGCCCGTCTCCGGAGCCTGACCAGAAGACCGCTTCGTCTGCCCCTTTTACAGCGTCGTTGTTTTGGTTCGCCGGCTGGGATCCGATTAATTGTCCTGGGTGGTGGGCCAAACAGAGGATCCGCTTCGGGAAAGTCATATTCCTGGTCGTAATGATGGTAAGTTGACGTTGCTCTTATATCCAGTAGTTCCTCCCGACTGTATGTAATAAAACCTAAGATTACCTGTGGTTCCAATGTAAGAAATAACAAAATACTGCATAGTTTCGTAGGAACGCGAAGCGAGGCGGCCATCTCTGTCGTCGCCGAAAATAAATGTTTTGTCATACCCGTGGTATACCACGGCTGTCAGCCAATCAGCATTCAGGACATGAACCATCCAGTTTATAATTTAATGTAAATGTCCTTAATTTTGTAGCCTTCCATTCCATTCCGTTTGCCTTTCTTTATTTTGTCACATTCATGTACATTTTCCTGAGGGTTGCCAGCAATAATGGATCGTATTAGGCTAACAGTTGTGAAATAATTTGGGACATGCAGCCTTTTTCTAATCATTGTGGAACTCAGACCACATGTAGCAGTTTAAACCTGGGGCCTGGCGCGTGGTTCACGAGGACTGGACAGTTGTCATACAGTTCCATGACTAGTGAGAATTCGGGTAGGTATATGACTATTGTTTAACCCCTATTGGTTCACTGTTTTCCAACTTCCCATGTCTCATGCATTGAACTTGAATATGGCAACTTTGAGGATGAAACAAAGCACGTTATTTTTGTTTCATCAATTAGCATACAACAATATATATATATATATATATATTTTATTATTTATTTTATCCTGTGTTTTTTGCCATTCTTTATCAAGGGTGCCAATAATTTTGAAGGTGACTGTATATATTTGTGTGTGTGTGTGTGTGTGTGTGTGTGTGTGTGTGTGTGTGTGTGTGTGTGTGTGTGTGTGTGTGTGTGTGTGTGTGTGTGTGTGTGTGTGTGTGTGTGTTTGTGTGTGTGTGTGTGTGTGTATTATATGTGGCTGTGCTTGTTTGTGTATGTCGCTTTTCACTGGACATGACAAATGTGTCGCCCCTTCAGTGTGGTGTAGCTACAGTACGGAGATGCCCTCCTGCCACCTCTTCCACCGCACCCCCCTCTAACCTCCACCACCGACCTCACCCCCACTCCCCCCCCCCCACCCCCCCCACCGCCACCTGCATAATGACCCCCTCTGTCTTCCCTGCCAGCGCCCATGTCCAAACCAAACACAACAGATCAACAACTCGGCATGCAGATCGTGTCACGGGATAAATTATGCGCAGTGTGTCAGGTTCATACGTGGGCTTGGGCTTGCTGTCCGTGACATGTGTCAGGGAGGCCCTGCGTCTCCCTCCGAACGCGCTAATGACGTGACTCCGGGTAGCCTCCCTCCACCCCCGCCTGCCGTTCTTCCAACCCCCCCTCCACACCCCACCCGATCCCTCCACCCCCATCAGCACACGTTAGACAACGTGTCACTTCCAGGGGGGAAGGACCCTCTGTTTTGGAGGATAAAGATGGACTACGACTGTCTGGTCCACTGTGGGCTAGGGGCTAGTGATGGCTGAGGAACTCCACACATACAACATGACACATTATCCCCTTTTTTAACAATTCAAACCTTCTCTCTCACACACACACACACACACACACACACACACACATACACAGACACACTCTACCTTGACTTCCCACTCAAGATGCATTTTTTATTTATGCCCTGTCTCTCGTTTTTTGCTTTTTGTCTTTGTATGCAAATCCTGTCTGACTTGTCTGAATTATGTGTGTCTGTCCGGGCTCCTCTTTGATTCGGAGTGACTGAGGACTCCACACATGGTGATTGCCTCCACTGGGCCTAGTCTGAGCCTTGCATAAGTAATTGAGATGTCAGTATGCGTTCTCATATTCCCACAACAAAACTGTAGGAAAACATGCATCGTTGAAGGTCATTTGAATAATTCCTTAATGGAAGGGAGGCCGTTGTTTTCGGGGAATGCACGAAAAAGCAAATGTCAATGATCAAAATGAACCAGCATCATATCTCGCTGATGCGGTGGCGGCGGTGGCGGCAGCGGCGATTCCCGGAGCACTTCTCTATTCGCGGGGTGGCGGAGTGAACGGATGGATAAGTGTCTCTGTGCATATGAAACACAACACCAAGCGCAGTGGTTTCTAAGGAGCATTTTTTTGTAACACAAATTGGTTTCGAGTCGTTTTCTACATTGACCTCTTTGATATAAAATAGGAAGCGACAGGGACATGGTGCATCGCATATTCAGAGACCTCTCAAGAGGTCAATGACTAAATCATACACACACAACAGATAATGGGAAATGCATCATTAAAGATTTACTGTATATGTTTTGTACATTTGGGTTTTGACAATGTGTCCCCTGGCAACACTATTGACGAGATCCTCTAGATATATTTCTCGGTCAATTATTATCATAAAATATGTTGTTATTTATTCCATATTTGTGACCCATTTCAAGAAGTTAGGTGTATGTCCCACATCGCTACTTAACACTGCTTTTTGTTTATCAATATGCGTTTTTTGGAGGGACAGAAATACCTTCTGGAACATGTGAACTTTCATGTGCCTTAGTAACAAACGTATATGCCATCTGTAAATCCGAATAAAATTGTTCAATTATGAACTTAATTGGCTGAGAGAATGGCTGGGCTGGAAATGTCGAGAGATGAGATTGGATTGGTCTGCCATGTAGCCAACTTCTGTCTATAACATGAGCTGCTCAGTATGTGTAGATAATCCTTGCTACCACAGCTTTTTTGAAAGATATACCATTACCCATGGAGATCTGCAAAAATGCTGCTACTTCTCCCAACAACATTGCTGCCCAGAATTTAGCAGTGGGAAAAAAGTGATATGATGGACTACTTTCTGCACACTGTCAGTGTGAACCGGAGTGACTTGACACAACAACGGGCCAACCAAGCTGTAGCTAGCTATAAACCAAACAGAAAAGACAAGCTGCCGTGAAGCATTCATTCACGTATACGGGTAAGAGTCCAGCTACATTTTCAGATATCATACGTTTTGTCAGAAAGTTGTTTTCATTGCAAGTTAAAGCATACTGTTCGCTATCTAGCGAACTTTAGCTTGCTGGCTCGCTAGCTAATGTTGCTGGCTTGCTAGCGAACATTACGTGTATGATCTGTGTAGTAATATTATTTGTATCTCAAAATATCTATTTGCATTGCTAGCTATAGCGTAATGTTAGCTAGCTATCTAACATTGAACCTAGTTGGTTAGCTTTAGCTACCTGCAGATTCATACTCCAGCATTACCTGCATGGTGGCAAGCTATGGCAATCTGTTTGTACTGTAGCTATGGGTTGTGATTATGGTTCATTGCTAGCTAGCTACATGTCTACACAAAAGACTCCACTTGCAAGAGAATGATTACATGACCCATCAAGTTAGCTAGTATTTCATGAACATGTGTATATGTCTAGACAATAGCGACCCCTCCACTTAGATAGATTTGGCTGGGGGTGGTTATAGTATTGTCTGGGTAAGCATCATCTAATAAATATAAAATATTTATACAACATTTGTATATACACTCTTTTAAAGTCAGATTAAGATATAGGCCAAGGACTACATGTACATATTACCTCAATTATCTCCACTAACCGGTGCCCCTGCACATGGACTCTATACCGGTACCCCCTGTATATAGCCTCGCTATTGTTATTTTACTGCTGCTCTTTAATTATTTGTTACTTTTATTTGTTACTTTTTTTTAGGTATTTTCTTAAAACTGCATTGTTGGTTAAGAGCTTGTAAGTAAGCATTTCACTGTAAGGTAAACCTGTTGTATTCGGCGCATGTGAGAAATAAAACTTGATTTGATTTGATTTTCAGAGTCCACAAGACACAAAACTCTGTGGCCTTTTACAAAACAGCAAATGCATTTTCGAAATGTAGATGCCTTCTCAAAACATAAATAAATGAATCAAAACTATATTATACCAGGGCCTCCCGGGTAGCGCAGTGGTCTAGGGCACTGCATCGCAGTGCTAGCTGCGCCACCAGAGTCTCTGGGTTCGCGCCCAGGCTCTGTCGCAGCCGGCCGCGACCGGGAGGTCCGTGGGGCGACGCACAATTGGGCTAGCGTCGTTCGGGTTAGGGAGGGTTTGGCCGGTAGGGATATCCTTGTCTCATCGTGCTCCTGTGGTGGGCCGGGCGCAGTGCGCGCTAACCAAGGGGGCCAGGTGCACGGTGTTTCCTCTGACACATTAGTGCGGCTGGCTTCCGGGTTGGAGGCGCGCTGTGTTAAGAAGCAGTGCGGCTTGGTTGGGTTGTGCTTCGGAGGACGCGTGGCTTTCGACCTTTGTCTCTCCCGAGCCCGTACGGGAGTTGTAGCGATGAGACAAGATAGTAATTATTAGCGATTGGATACCACGAGAAAAGGGGATAATTATTATTATTTTTTTAAATAATTAAAAACTATATTATACCGTCAAAATTGCAAATACAGTCATTAAAAGAACACAACTGCTTTCAAAAAATATTATTGCAACCGTAGATATCTCTTGAGTCCAAGCAGAAAATACAGAAAGTTAGACCCAGTAGATCATGGCTCTATTATGAAAGGTCACAATGTTCGAGATTATTTACTGTAGGAGTAACCCAAGGTTACTTAGAAGTAACCAAACTTTATTCGCTGCATCTCTTTTAAGATTTAGTCTAGTCTTAGTGATTTTGACAAAAATATGATTAGGTCTTAACAACATTTTTGTCATTTGAATAGTGATTTAGTTAACCTGTTGAGGATGGGGGCGCTGTTGAGACTATTTATGCTAATTGGGTAATTTTTGAAACGGCTTCCCACAAAATCCTTGATCGTACAATATGCATATTATTATTATTATTGGATAGAAAACAGTCTATAGTTTCTATAGGAGTTGAAATTTTGTCTCTAAGTGGAACAGAGCCCATTCTACAGCAATTTCCCTGACATGGAGTCAGATTTCAGAAATGTTGGCCACTGTTCTGAAGTCAGTTAAAAGGGCACTGTTATTGCTATGACTATACAGACACTGCTTACGTCTTCCCCTGGATGCCTTTACGTGATGACGATTTCAATGGGGTCGATTGCGCGTTCACAGGCACTACAAATGAAAAAACCCTGAGGCTAGTCATTCTTTTGGAGCTGCGTCATGCGCCTAGAGGACACCGGCCCGCACCTGTTCCAAGCATTAGTGAAGGGGGTAATATTACTCGGGTCATGTTTCTACTCGTTATGGGAGTTAAAAACATCATAAGGTAGTTAATTTAAAGCGTTTTATAGCAATTTATATCCGTTTAGTGCGATTTTGGGACATTTATTTCTTTAACGCTGTGAATAGCTGGGCACGCTTTCAGTTCATCCCGAACGCAGTTGGCATTTCCACATGGCAAGAGGACAGCTTTCCACCAAAAGACGATTACTCCCAAGAAAGGATCCTTTGCCCAAGATACTGATGGAAGAACAGCTCAAAGTAGGACATTTTTATTATGATAAATCGTGTTTCTGTCGAAACATTTTAGTGGCTTAGGACGCCATGTTTTTTGACGTAGCTTCGCTTGGCGCAAACTGTATTGAAAAGTAAGGATAAATAAAAAAATGTAATTCCGCAATTGTATTAAGAATTAAATTGTCTATCAATCCCTGTCCACCCTATATTTTTTAGTCACGTTTATGAGTATTTATGTATAAGAGTAGATCACTGTCTAAGTGGCGCAAGGACATTTTCTGACCAGCTGAGCTACATTTCACATTGTCTAACCATGATTTTGGTGGCTAAATATAAACATTTTCGATCAAACTCTATATGGATTGTGTAATATGATGTTACAGGAGTGTCATCTGAAGAATTCTGAGAAGGTTAGTGAAAAAATTAATATATTTTTGGCGATGTTGACGTTATCGCCCACTTTGGCTAGAATCAATGCTGGGCTGCTATGTGCTATGTGCTATGCTAATATAACGATTTATTGTGTTTTCGCTGTAAGACACTTAGAAAATCTGAAATATTGTCTGTATTCACAGGATCTGTGTCTTTCGATTCGTGTATACTGTGTATTTTTACGAAATGTTTGATGATTAGTAAGTAGGTAAACACGTTGCTCAATGTAGTTTTTCTAGTCCATTTGTGACGGTGGGTGCAATTGTAACCTATGCCATCTACCTGAAATATGCACTTTTTTCTAACAAAACCTATCCCATACCATAAATATGTTATCAGACTGTCATCTGATGAGTTTTTTTGTTGGTTAGGGGCTATAAATATCTTAGTTTAGCCGAATTGGTGATGGCTACTGGTGTTGGTGGACAAATAAAAGATGGTGGATTATGCTAATGTGTTTTTAGGTAATAGATGTACATCTTTACATATTGTGTCTTCCCTGTAAAACATTTAAAAAATCGGACATGTTGACTGGATTCACAAGATCTGTGTCTTTCATTAGCTGTATTGGACTTTAACCTGTTGGGGATGGGGGCGCTGTTTAGACTATTTATGCTAATGTGGCTAATTTTTTAAACGGCTTCCCACAAAATCCTTGATCGTACAATATGCATATTATTATTATTATTGGATAGAAAACAGTCTATAGTTTCTATAGGAGTTGAAATTTTGTCTCTAAGTGGAACAGAGCCCATTCTACAGCAATTTCCCTGACATGGAGTCAGATTTGAGAAACGTTGGCCACTTTTCTGAAGTCATTTAAACGGGCACTGTCGTTGCTATGACTATACGGACACTTCTTACGTCTTCCCCTGGATGCCTTTACGTGATGACGATTCCAACGGGCTCGATTGCTCGTTCACAGGCCCTACAAATGAAAAAAACCTTTAGCTAGCAAGTCTTTTCTTGCTGCGTAACGCGCGTGGAAGACACCGACCCTCTCCTGTTCCAAGCATTAGTTTAGCCTGTTATATTTCTCCGGTCATCTTTTCACTCGTTATAGGAGTTACAAACATCACAAAGTAGTTAATTTAAAGCGTTTTATAGCAATTTATATCCGTTTAGTGCGATTTTGGGACATTTATTTTTGCAACGATGTGAAAAGTTGGAAACGCTTTTCAGTTCATCCCGAACGTAGTTGACATTTCCACATGGCAAGAGGACAGCTTTCCACCAAAAGACGATTTCTCCCAAGAAAGGATCCTTTGCCCAAGATACTGATGGAAGAACAGCTCAAGGTAGGACATTTTTATTATGATAAATCGTGTTTCTGTCGAAACATTTTAGTGGCTTAGGACGCCATGTTTTTTGACGTAGCTTCGCTTGGCGCAAACTGTATTGAAAAGTAAGGATAAATTAAAAAATGTAATAACGCAATTGTATTAAGAATTAAATTGTCTATCAATCCCTGTCCACCCTATATTTTTTAGTCACGTTTATGAGTATTTATGTATAAGAGTAGATCACTGTCTAAGTGGCGCAAGGACGTTTTCTTTACCAGCTTGTCTACATTTCACATTGTCTAACCATGATTTTGGTGGCTAAATATAAACATTTTCGATCAAACTGTATATGCATGTTGTAATGTGATGTTACAGGAGTGTCATCGGAAGAATTCTGAGAAGGTTAGTGAAAAAATTAATATCTTTTGGCGATGTTGACTTTTATCGCTCACTTTGGCTAGAATCAATGCTGGGCTGCTAATTGCTATGTGCTAAGCTAATATAACGATTTATTGTGTTTTCGCTGTAAGACACTTAGAAAATCTGAAATATTGTCTGTATTCACAGGATCTGTGTCTTTCGATTCGTGTATGCTGTGTATTTTTACGAAATGTTTGATGATTAGTAGTTAGGTAAACACGTTGCTCATTGTAATTATTCTAGTCCATTTGTGATGGTGGGTGCAATTGTAAACTATGCCATATACCTGAAATATGCACTTTTTTCTAACAAAACCTATCCCATACCATAAATATGTTATCAGACTGTCATCTAATGAGTTTTTTTTGTTGGTTAGGGGCTATAAATATCTTAGTTTAGCCGAATTGGTGATGGCTACTGGTGTTGGTGGACAAATAAAAGATGGTGGATTATGCTAATGTGTTTTTAGGTAATAGATGTACATCTTTACATATTGTGTCTTCCCTGTAAAACATTTTAAAAATCGGAAATGTTGACTGGATTCATAAGATCTGTGTCTTTCATTAGCTGTATTGGACTTTAATGTGTGAAAGTTAAATATTTTAAAAAAATATTTTTTTTGAATTTCGCGGCACTGGTTTTTCAGTGGGGGGGGGGGGGGGAGTGCCGCTAGCGCCACGCTGATCCT